>NC_133330.1:151652503-151785003 GCF_042186555.1 Aquarana catesbeiana
TGTTGTTACACAGGGGCTGTCAGGAGGAACCAGCATGGAACAGGGGAGCAGAAAAATTCTATACCAGAATTGCTGGGTTATGCATTTTCAAACAAGCACAACTATTCATTGCTGCAGATATTGACAGAGCAGAAAGCAGGAGGGAAGGAATCATTCTCATCTTTACAGGGGCAAATGACAGTAAATTTTTATTTTAGCAAGAGGGTCACTTTAATAATTTAGGAATTTATCTTGAAAAAACAGGCACATTTTGCTAGTTTCAATATATTTCTGTTGCTTGGAATCAAATTTAATTTTAACAGACATCATAAATGCCATTGAAACGGACTGTACTTGACAACAGATTCTACATTCTAAAACATAGCAGAGTTTGATAACAACTTTGCAATTACTTACTGTGATTAGACAATATGCAGGGTGACCCTCCAA
Organism: Aquarana catesbeiana; assembly: GCF_042186555.1. Lineage (NCBI taxonomy): Eukaryota > Metazoa > Chordata > Amphibia > Anura > Ranidae > Aquarana > Aquarana catesbeiana. Next base: position 151,652,933 of record NC_133330.1, read on the forward strand.
GTGGGAGGGAGGTGGTGCTGTTAACTGAATCTGCAAACACATTTAAAACCTTCAAGTACTCTTGAGCTTTAGAAAACTCGCTGCAAAAGAAGAGTTTAAGGTACTAGTGATACATGTGGGAAACAAATACAGTAATACGTTTTTATTGCAGGCTGCCTATCGTAGGACTTTTATTATGTATTTCTGGACAAGGAACGCATTTAAACACATATCAAAATGGCAACATTGTTCATACCAGCTTTCTTCTTCCTGGAACACTTTACTGCTCTCTGGCTTTGCAAGTGAATACAATGCTTTCTCCAGCAAGGATTCACAAAATATACGATGGATCTGAGCAATGGGGTCAGCTGTGTTTGAGAAAAAAGAAAACAAAAAAAAAAAACTGTTTAGTACCATCTTTGTCATAGAAAATTTATATACAGAACACAAATCTTTTCCTTTTAATGTTCTATATTAATATAAAATATGGGGCACTTGGAAAGCCAATCCAGTATATATATATATATATATATGTGTGTGTGTGTGTGTGTGTGTGTGTGTGTGTGTGTGTGTGTGTATATATATATTTTTATATATTCTCGAGTCTAAGCCGAGTTTACAGCACTTTTTTTGTGCTGAAAATGCCCCCCTCGGCTTATACTCGAGTCAAGCACTTTTCTGCAGCAGAGAATGACATTTTCCGAACAGATTTTGGGGCCCCGTATCTAGGGGCCTCTTAGTGCTAGGAACCCCAAATTTGAAAACCCAGTGGGTTTCCTAGCACCAAGTGGCCCCGAGATACGGGGCCCCAAAGTTGGTTCAGAAAATGTCATTCTCTGCTGCAGAAAAGTGCTTGACTTTTTTCGAACTGACTTTGGGGCCCCTTGGTGCTAGGAACCCCAGCTGGATATGTTGAAGTGCTAGTTCCACTGGGTTTGCACACCAAATTTACAGTTCCTAGTGTAAATATAGTTCTGAATATAATTGTATTGTATTTTGTATGTATTGCACTCTGCCCTCACTGTGCACACGGCACTAATAATGTTTTCAGTAAATGTTTACATTCTTTTGAGTCCTGATTAGAATAAGCCTGCCTATGTAACACCCTTGTTACGATAAACCTACAATTGTAATATTAATGTGATACCTACGTAATCATGTGCATAAAAACCTTCAATTGCGTCATAATAAAGCAGAACAGTAATTTGGAAAGATGCTGAGCGTATCTTTTGTGTCTGTTCCCTACTGCAGTAGTTATTATTAATTTGGAACCACTAATCAATATGAGGATAGGAGTTGCCTATCATCAATTCAACCGAGTCAGCATGGCGAGCTTTGCCTTAGGAGGGGATTCCAGGTGACCCTGAGTATCCGTAACGAGGAGCTTGAAACGATCCGGAAATTTCTGATAATCAGCCGGCTGAGGTAAGCCTTTTGCTTACATTTGAGTTATCAGACTTCCTTGATCGGTAAGGCATTTTCAGGACAAAGGGTACCTATTTTACTCCCCTTAATCGAACTGTATTGATTGGTGGTTATATGTTATGTTGTCCCTGTCTATTGTCCATCGGAGTGTTATAAATAAGAAAGGGAAGAATAGTACTGTTCACAGGTATATGTAGTACATCTGCTAGATAAAGTAGTTTAGAGGCAAGAGGGTATAGGCACAAGTAGAGAAGAGAGAAGACTGGCCAGTCATTATGGGCATTGAATTAAGTAAGGGAATGAAGGGTAAGAGACCCTCAAAAATGCCCAGCGCAAGAGGAGCACTACATATGAACCAAAGGTGCGGTTCCGCCTATACTGAGCCCCTAGATTAATGGTTAGAGTGGACAGGGATCCACAATGGGTAACTGGGTTACCAAAGTCCACAGGGACTAAGAATCGTGCAGAGTAAATAGCTAAAGAAACAGTTATCTATGTGAGCAGGATGGATCAAGGGTGACATTAGAACTAGACAGAAAGGGACATTTTCATGTTAAGTTGTGGGATGAATTTGGGATCAGGCACTACAACTAGTAAAAGTCAGAAACAGAGAAATGAGAGGTAAAACAGAATACTTTATATGTTGTCAGAGAGGGAAGATGGGATGAGCACTGTGGCTCCCCATCTGATCATAGAATCATAGAAGCTAGTTATAAAAGTTATTTAAACAAAATAAGGAAAGCAGAATTTAGGCAGGGAAATATTAAAGAGTTAAAAGAAAGTGAGAGAATGATATGCATGTGTTGTGTACAAATGGGAAAAATGTAAGCGATTTTAGAGAGATATTGGTGTGTGTGCGAATGCTGGGACCTTTAGTTCTATTGCTTGTGTGTGTCATGTACGCAGATGTGACCCCCTCCTTTGTGCTCTCATGAAAGAAATGTGGCTGGGATGAGAGGTTAGTGATAAGCTGGAAGGACATCATGCCAATTCCAGTTTTTTAGACAAAACATTTATAACAAAATGTGCCGGGTTAACGAATCTAATGGTAAACAATGTGATCACAATTATTTTAAATCTGTTTTCCAAACATGGTAAAATGAAGGTTACATTTAACCGTGTATTACACAAATTGAATATCCTTTGATAGTGGAAACAGTGCATTTAAAAAAGGGAAATTAAGTAAAATTAAGTAGTAATGAGTATTCATTTCTAATATGAGTTTAACAATTTTAACAATAATATAGATATATTGAAACTGGTTTAGACAACCTTTGGTTGGAAATGAAGTCCAGGTTAATGGGGAAATTTGTAATGAATGAGATTAGTTTAGATTAAGATAACAATTTTGTAATTTTACATTTATACAATAAGCCCTTATTGAGAGAAAAAAAAGATTAAGATGAGGTTGTTATTTTGAATAAAGCTGCCATAATATTTAACAAAGCCAAGATGGATGGAATACATAAGAAGTTTTTCTACAAAAATGATATTGTAAGGTTTTTGATGAAAACTTGATGTGCGGTCCATGATGTAAGAGTAATATTAAATAAAATTTAAATATAACAGACCCATCACATCAAGTCCACACACCCTGTTAGGATAGATGCCGCCTGCAGCCAGTTGTTTTATAGTTTTTGATGCTTTCTGGTCCATCATACAGATTCTTGGTCCTTTTGTTTTTATTTATTTTTATTTTTGAAATCCAAAGCAGAATGTGTGGATTGTGAAATGATGTGCCCCTTTTTCTTGTAAGTGAAGTGGTATAAGCAGAAGAATAGTTTGGATTTATGGGCATCGCTCCATGACCGCAGGGTATTGTTATCATTTATTATAATATTGCCAGGAAAAAGTTGTCTTTTGAAACATGAAACTGGAGTTCTTACACAAACAGTGTGATAGAAAACAAGCCATTGTAATATATTTATGCAAGCTGGACCCAGTAATGAAGGGTTCACCCCGATATATCAGAGCTGTAGCTTTTATGCAAAGGTGCTATTAGACAAAGTTAGATATTGTTTTGGTCAATGGTCCGACATTCTGTGCAGCAAATTTACAGCTAACTAAATGTTTGTCTAATGAAAGGTTTAAAATATGAGTTTGTTTATGTACAAATCTAACAATGAAAAATGCGTACATTTATTCAAAAGAAAGGAAAAGACGCATGTGTTAAATTGATGACATAGGAATCAGCTGCTGTGAGCCCAGTGCAGGACACACTCCCTGAAGACCCAGATATTACATTTTTTGTAGATTTGAGTATGGAGTTTATCACCCAGAAGGATACTCTGTATTCAAAGTCATTGGATCCTTTTTCCCCAGCTCAAGAAGCAGAGCTCCATGTTTTAGCAAAGCCTGTGAGCTATAAAAAGAGTGTATATTTATATAGATAGTCGAGATATAGAGAGCTTTTGGTTCCATTTGAAGGGCCAGAAGTTTGTTTTTACTTCGGCAGGTAAACCAATAAAGCATGCCAAGTTAATTTGATTGGCTGTTTTCAGCCTTCCAGCTTCTTGCTGAGGTAGCCATATTAACTTTCACACATGGAAGCAGACCAGGTGACTCTAAGGATGCTGCATTTACAGCCCCGGACACTTGATGGGTCTGTGCAACTCACAGATTCCACCCTAGTTCTGGCCCAGTATAGCTGGGATTAATAATTCAACTTTAAGGACCCCAGAACGAGAAGAACAAGTGGTCCACAGGGGGCAACTTCTTATGAAACAGGACTTTGGAAAAGGTGATCATTTATGTCTGCCAGCCACTCTTTTCCCTTCAGCTTGACACATGGACCGTGTCATCAGTCACAAGCAGTTATGGCTGCCTTAGTAAATGAGCGTGGGATATAGCCAGGGTTCACCACAGTTGTTTTTATAACACACCACTTCTTGTTTTACCTGTTACCAAAGGTGTTACCAAAAGCTGAACATCCCTCCCAGAGATTACAAAAAAGATATATCCAGATGCCCAAGTCAGGATCTTACGAGTATGCATTTTGTCTGTATGGACATGTTTTTTGGATGTCCAGTGGCAAATGCTACTGCAAAGGCCACAGTAAAAAGTGTTATCAGAAGTAGTTTGTAAATATAGAGTGCAGAAAGTACAGAGAGTAACAAAAGAAATCATTTTTTATAGGAGAGTCCTTACTAGAAGTTTTGAGGTTTTATTTTTACACCCCTTACTGTCTACAATGTAGCGGACAAAGTACAGTAAGAAACTAGAAAACTTTTGCCTGAATGTTTTCTTATATTTTATGAAGCCCCTAAGGGGGATATTGGACTCTCTCCCTATGAGATTTTGTTTGGGAGTGTGTTACTCACTTGCTTATATTTTGTCTCAGCAGCTGAAGTCCTCCATTCGGATCTCACGGAGAATGCTGATGATCTTTTAAGGTTTTTTACAAACTCATTTATGTGTTTTCTCCCTAATTCCAGATCCTAAAAGTTTGGAAGGATCTAAAACTAAAGCCAGGTGACTTTTGGATTGTTAAGAGACATTTATATATAAGGAAATGTTTGGAGACTCAATACAGCATCTATTTCATGTACAGTTTTTGCAAAACTTGAAGGAAAAGTCACCTGGATCCACACCAGACACTGCAAAAATGACTAAATTAAAGAAATCTCTGTGTTTGATTTGTTTCCCTCTTGTGATCACAGTCTAGGGTACTTTTTGATTAAATTACTTTAATTGTAAGGGATATATATATATTTGAAAAGTAGTTTAGCCATGTTGAAGTCATATCTTGTCTTTTGTACGTCTTCCATTTTATGTAGAATTGTCTGTGTTTACATATGCTGATAAGTCAGCATGCCAACAATTAAGCTAGAAGGCCATTCTGGCCACAGGAGTGTACAGCCAGTACTCTGTAAATATGTCTTATCAATCATTTGTTTTTCACAATGAAAAGTCATTTGGTAATGAAAAAGTTGCTCAGCTATTATTTTCTCCACAATGGAGTATTTTTTTGCCTCTTTGGCCAGGACTACCTCCACCTAAGCATGTGGAGGTTCCAGGTTAAAAGGTGATAGCAGGTATGGTTAGTGATCAAAATATTGATCAAAAGAGGGGAGACTGTAATGGAAATTTGTAAGTTCTGTATATAATTGTATTGTATTTTGTATGTATTGCACTCTGCCCTCACTGTGCACACGGCACTAATAATGTTTTCAGTAAATGTTTACATTCTTTTGAGTCCTGATTAGAATTAGCCTGCCTATGTAACGCCCCTTGTTACGATAAACCTACAATTGTAATATTAATGTGATACCTACGTAATCATGTGCATAAAAACCTTCAATTGCGTCATAATAAAGCAGAACAGTAATTTGGAAAGATGCTGAGCGTATCTTTTGTGTCTGTTCCCTACTGCAGTAGTTATTATTAATTTGAAACCACTAATCAATATGAGGATAGGAGTTGCCTATCATCAATTCAACCGAGTCAGCAGCATTAAGTGGCCCCGAGATACGGGGCCCCAAAGTAGGTAAACTGTGTCCATCTGCAGAAATGTAATTTCAGGACCCTTTGGGTCCAAATTTTGGCTGCAGCTAGGGGGCATCTAGGAACCCTTAACTACGGAGTTTGAAGTTTGGGGGACCTATGGCTGCAAATGGGCACAGTGAGGCATGCAAATGGGCATTTCGACCCTCTTTTCCACTTACAGTAGCTGCGCATTTCTCACCCCAGCCTTTTACTCGAGTCAATAAGTTTTCCCAGTTTTTTGTGGTAAAATTAGGTGCCTCAGCTTATATACGAGATAGAGATATATAGATATATATATATATATATATATATATATATATATATATATATATACATACATACATACATACATATATATATATATATATATATATATATATTTATTTACGAAGTATGTGGGTAAAGCATAAGCATTTATATAATACACAAAGTGCACTTTACTAATAAGTGGAGTAAATTCAAGTTGCATATGTGCATTTTTTTGCAGAAGTTGTCCATTTGTCAGGCAAGTTGGGGTTTTAAATACTCCACAATCTTGCAAGATATTCTGAAATCATGTCACTATTTTACAGCAGGACAGAATACTGTGCTGTGTATATGCTCTAGTTTCTCTTACCAGGATTTCTTGAGGAGCTGTAGAGAGGCTCCTTTGCAGCACTCTTCAGTGTCCAGTTAAAGTGGATAAAGAAGTGTTTCCCCATTGGGTGTGTGAGCCATCGCAAAGACTCTGGTAAAGAATCACACTCACCAGTAGAGTTATTGCTTTGTGCACAACCAAGAAAATATGCCTGAATGATAGAAGTCATATTAAAGCATGTTAAAAAGGAACAGTCATGTTATCTTACATTATAGACATCAAATAGCTACTTTGTGTCAATAGTAAAAAAAAGAAAAAAAAAAAAAAGTAAATATTAAAGTAGTAGCCACCCTCAAGCAAATTGACAATATCTCACATGTTCACATATATGCAGCCATGGTTTCAGGGCAGGACTCCAGTGCGATTCTGTTCACTGCTTCAGGTGCGATTGATGTGCGAATTTTTATAAGAAATCGCACCTGAACTAGACTAAAATGCACAGGACTCTTAAAACCTCACTGTGGCCGTCCCGTACATGTGTAAACAGGCTTCATTGAGAAGGCTGCTGGTTCACATGTTATGCGAATCAGATGCGGTTCAAAACGCATCCGACTCGCACGTGTGTGAATGGAGCCTAAGGGTAGGCATTAGACAGGGACATACTCCCAGAAGTTGATAAAGGGGTAGGACCTGCATGAGAATGGCCAATAATGCAAAACCACAAAGGTCAGGATCCCTTCCCCTTTACATTCCTCTTGGAGTAAGGGTCTGTCCACAATCACCATCTACAGAGTGCACAGAATGTTGAACACTCTACTGGACCCATGCAGGCCATCCTTTACCATTTTTTTGCACAGATTATGCCGTTGCAGGTTTTTTAAAATAAAGTTTGATTTCTTAAAAAAATCTGGTAGCAGAGGGTGCCTGTTAACTAAAAGATTAAGTGTCCTAGTGCCCCCACCCCCAAATAAAGGTGGCACTCTGGTCCTTGTCTGAGTGGGTTTTGTGCAAAGTGCATTTAATTTCATTAGTTCCAATAGAGAAGCCTTCTTCTTACAGGCCTGCAGGATGAGTGCTTCTCCATTAAGCCCCTTGGGGGAAAAAAAAAAAAGCCCATGCTTGCTGACTTAAACAAGGCCTGGAACACCATTCAGCATAGGCCATAGGCCACAATTTCATAGTCTGGGTCACCTTCTAATTTGAGATATGCAAACAAGGGAATCTACTGAATAAGCTGGGCCAGGGGGGCGGTTAGAATTCGTTTTAATAAGTGTTATTATTCATTAAAGTGATTGTAAAGGTTCCGATTTGTTTTGTTTTTTTCTTTTAATAACAAACATATTATACTTACCTGCTCTGTCCAATGGTTGCACAGAGCAGGTAAGTATAACATGTTTGTAACATGCTAAAATGTTTATGACATGCTATGGGGGCACTCCCTACCGATTGCCCCCATAGCAAGCCGCTTGCTATGGCGGAAATTGTGTGTGCTTGCTCTCAAGCCATTGTGTGTGCTCATAAGACGCAGAGCGAGGTACCGCCCCACTCTCTGCTTCGTCCTCACTGGCTGCGATTGACAGCAGCAGGAGCCAATGGCTTTCACTGCTGTATCTGAGTCAACGAGGAGATAAGAGTCGAGAGAGCCTCTGCTCTCATGCACAACGCTGGATCAAGATCGGGGCTCAGGTAAGCACAGTATCTCACAAAAGTGAGTCCACCCCTCACATTTTTGTAAATATTTTATTATAACTTTTCATGTGACAACACTGAAGAAATGACACGTTGCTACAATGTAGTGAGTGTACAGCTTGTATAAAAGTGTACATTTGCTGTCCCCTCAAAATAACTCAACACACAAGCATTAATTTCTAAACCACTGGCAACAAAAGTGAGTACACCCCTAAGTGAAAATGTCCATGACACCTTTAGATCAAAACCCTAACTTCCCGCCTGGCTTCTCGGAAGGTATCAGGTCTCACACGTACCTCGAATCGCCACTTAGAGCACAACAAATGTTTCAGAACAATGACATTGTCACATACTCCACTTTATCCTCCCAATTCCCTGAACGGAACATTCCCATCTACAAATTTTTACAAATAAGACACTTTATAAATGACACCAAACCTCTCTCACAATGGTTCAGAGACTATACCCCCTTTTGAAGCACTATGTGCTTGCACGAAACCGCAAAGACACCTAATCTCTTCAGTATACTCCATTTTATTCGACAGAAATGATCCTAAAACCAACCCGATCAGCCAAAAATGGGAGAGAGAACTCGCCTTAGACCTTCCCAAAGATGAATGGGAACGAATTTATGATCATATTCATAAGGGATCCGTTAACATCTCAGCCCAAGAAAATGGCTATAAAATCTACTCGCGTTGGTATCGCACACCTAAGAGAATTCACACATACCACCCCAGTGTCTCCCCGCTATGTTGACGATGCAACTCGACCTTAGGCATACTTCTCCACATCTGGTGGGATTGCCTGAACATACAACCATTCTGGAAGAAAGTCCATGACACCGTTATCCAAATCACTACGTACACTCCTGACTTTTCGCCGGCCCAATACCTACTTCATCATACGTCTATTCCGTACTCGGCATACAAGAAATCACTAACACTCCACCTCATTAATGCCGCAAAAAATGGATTTTTAAAACAGCTTACCTGTAAAATCCTTTTCTTGGAGTACATCACAGTACACAGAGCACCATAGTAATGACTATCTGGGTTATATGCTACCTTTAGGTGATTGGACACTGGCAACCAATAGTAAGAAGGTTCCTCCCATATAACCCCTCCCATACAGGAAGTACCTTTAGTTTTGTAGCAAGCAATGAAGAGCCCAGAAAAAAAGAGGGGAGGGACCCCTGTGTCCCGTGATGTACTCCAAGAAAAGTATTTTACAGGTAAGCCGTTTTAAAAATCAATTTTTCTTTATCGTACATCACGGGACACAGAGCACCATAGTAATGACTATCTGGGATGTCCTAAAGCAATGCATTCGAGGGGAGGGAACATAGTATTCCTAGACCCCTTTTGGGCCCAAAATTTAAAAAGCTGCTTGCAGCACGCTGTGGCCAAAAACAGTCTCCTTTTGAGATCTAACATCCAGTTGTTAAAACCTGGTAAACGTATGAACAGAAGACCAAGCGGCCACTTTGCAAACCTGAGCCATAGACACCTGCTGGCGCACTGCCCATGATGTACTAACTCCTCTAGTAGAGTGAGCTTTGAGATATTGAGGTGGAACCTTGTGTTTCAACTCATAAGCCTGGATAATAACCTGGCGAATCCACCTAGAAATAGTTGAACTAGTTGTTGCCTGTCCCTTTTTAGGACCTCCTGGCAGAATGAAAAGAGTCAGTCTTCCGAAAAGGAGCTGACATATCCAAGTAAACCTTTACTGCTCTCACCACATCTAGTGAGTGAAGTGATCTTTCCTTCTCGGACCTAGGGTCGGGAAAGAAGGAAGGCAAAATAATATCCTGATTCAAGTGAAAACTGGAGACCACTTTAGGTAAAACATCTGGACGGGGTTGCATCACCACCTTGTCCTGATGAACAAACAGAAAGGGTTCTTTACAAGAAAGGGCGGCCAATTCTGACACCCTTCTAGCCGAGGTTATGGCCACCAAAAAGACCAATTTCCTAGTTAATAGGATCAAAGGAATATGCCTAATAGGTTCAAAGGGTTCACTCTGTAGAGCTGTTAGTACCAAGTTCAAATCCCAGGGGCATAATGGCGGCCTTAAGTGCATCACCCCTTTGATGAAGGCTCGCACTAGAGAATGAGATGCGATTGGCCTCTGGAAAAAAATTGATAAGGCCAAAATCTGTCCCTTAATGGTCCCTAGAGATAGATTTAAATCAATTCCCGTTTGAAGAAAGGCAAGGACCCTCCCAATAGTATACTTGCGAGGGTGCCATTTTCTCCTCTCGCACCAGGAAATGTATGATTTCCAGACCCTATGGTAAATACTTCTAGAAACTGGCTTTCTAGCATTTATCAGAGTAGACAGAACAGACCCTCTTTCAGTACCCTGGTCTCAAAAGCCATGCCATCAAATTCAGCGACCGTAAAGAAGGACGGTATATGGGACCTTGGGACAACAGGTCTGGGCGGTAAGGGAGGCACAATGGGTCTCCTACCGCCATCCTCACAATTTGAGTACCAGGACCTCCTGGGGCCACCAGAATTACTGTTTTCTGCTCCACCTGTATCCTGCGTAACAGGTGCGGCTGCATCTGGATTGGAGGAAAAGCGTAAATTAGGGAATACCGATCCCAGAGAATCACCAATGCATCTGTCCCTGCGGCAAGCGGATCCCTGGTCCTGGATACAAAGCAGTCTACCTTGGCATTGAACCTGGATGCCAGAAGATCCACCTCTGGCATCCCCCAATGCTGGCAGATTTGAAGGAAAACGTCAGGGTGAAGGGACCACTCCCCCGGTAACAATTGCTGACGACTTAGGTAGTCTGCCTGCCAATTGTCCACACCTGGAATAAAGACTGCCGACAAAAACGACACGTGCCTCTCCACCCAAGTTAATATGTGATTCACTTCCCTTTGGGCTGCCCGGCTCCCCCCTTGGTGGTTGATGTATGCCACAACTGTGGAGTTGTCGGACTGGATTCTGACCGGAAACCCCACAATCTGGTCGTCCAAAATAGAAGAGCCAAGCGAGCTGCGCGGATTTTCAGCAGATTGATGGGCAAGGTTCTCTCTACCTGGGACCATTTCCCTGTACGGAAGCCTCTTCCAATACCGCTCCCCAGCTGAGACGACTGGCGTCTGAAGTTGACACCTTCCAGGTTACCAGCAGAAATGACTTCCTGCCCCTTAAGTTGCTGGTCCTTGACCACCAAGAGAGGTCCTGTTTTACCCTTGGGGTTAGAAACATTGGATGATCCAAGGCTAGAACAGACTTGTTCCAAGCCTCCAGGATAGTTTTCTGGAACAACCTCAAATGAAACTGCGCATAAGGAACTGCGCTGAAAGATGACACCATCTTGCCCAGCAGTCTCATGCACAATCGAATTGAGGGTCTTTCTACCCTTTTGACTTTCCTGACCAGCTCCACTATCGAGCTGACCTTTAAGGGGGTAAAAACACCCTTTCCTGGGTCCTATCCAGGATCAGGCCAAGATATGTCAGGATTTGAACTGGATGAAGGGCCGATTTGTCCATATTCAGGATCCAGCCTAGGTCTCTCAGAAAGTGAACAGTAGTTGAAACATTTTCTATTAGGGCGGAATAGGACTGGTCCTTTAACAGAAGGTCGTCTAGATATCCTATCACCAATATCTTTTGGGACCTTAGAGAAGCCAATACGGGAGCCAACACTTTTGTGAAGACTCGAGGGGCCGTAGCCAAACCAAATAGAAGTGCTACAAACTGGAAATGACACCCCTCTACTGCGAAGCATAGAAATCTGATGTTGGCCGAAAATCGGCACATCCAGGTACGCATCCTTGATGTCTATGGATGCTAAAAAATCCCCTTTTTTTAAGGATGCGATCACTGAACGAACCGTTTCCATACAGAAGGTTCGGACCCTTACAAAGGAATTGAGGGACTTGAGGTCCAGAATGGGCCTTACCTCCCCATTTGGTTTCAGCTTTGAATAAAACCCCCTGAATCTTTCTTTGTGCGGAACCTTGATAATCACCCCTTGCCTTTTTAGCTGTTCTAAGGCTAGGCATAGGCTTTTCTTTTCTCTGGGTCCGATGGGACTCTTGATATCAGAAATGGATTTGGGGGGAAAATCCTGGAATTCTATTTTGTAACCCTGTGTTATGGTGGAAATGACCCACCTGTCCTGCACCAACCTTGCCCAAGCATCTGCGAACCGCCGCAGTCTGCCCCCCACCTGTAAGAGTGGGGGCGCCCCTTCACAAGGAGGACTTGGCATTGACTTTGTTCGGCTTCTGAGTCCAAGGTCTTTTTTGACCTTGAGGTTTCTTAAAGGCAGGTGGTTGAGGCCGTCGATACTTCTTGGGAGAAGAGGCGGCTGGCCCAGGAGCATTAGGAATTTTAAAGGAGGGCTGCTTATTCCTTCTCTTAACAGGAAGCAAGGAGCTCTTTCCGCCTGAGATTTTTTGGATATACTTATCCAGATCCTCTCCAAACAAACGTTCCACATGAAAGGGAAAAGCCGTGAGCAGCCTTTTACATGGCATCTTGGCTGACCAGTTCTTTAACCAAAAGACTCTGCGCATATGCAATGAGAGTAGCGTAAAGCGAGACATCTGCTGGATTGAGTCCTTTAACGCGTCTACTGCAAAACATAATGCACAAGGAAGTTCTGACAAGTCGTCAGAATATTCCTCCTGAACCGGCAGGTTCCTGACCAGTCTTTTAAAACGGTCCTTCAGGGCTTGGTAGATCCCAATAGCCGCAATAGCCGGTTGTACTGCTGACCCAGCCACCGCAAAGGAGGCCTTTAGTAAGGATTACAGCTTCTTATCCGCTGGATCTTTAAACCCTTATGCATTATCCACTGGACAGGTTAAGATTTTATGTACCGAAGAAATAGCAGCATTAACTAAAGGTGTATCCCACTTTTTTTGAATTTTCCCTCCATAGGGTACAAAAATGAAAACTCTTTGGAGGTAAGTATATTCTGTCCGGGTGGTCCCAGTCAGCGTAAATCAGCTGCTCCAATAATGGATGCACAGGAAACGCATGGGAACCTTGCTGCAGTCGCAAGGATCCCAATGTAGAACTGAAAGTTCTGACCCTTGTACAGGGAGTAACTTAAATCCTGCTCTCACCATTTCAGCTAAAGACTGGATAAACAATTTTTGAAGCTGACAATGGTTCTTCAGAACCTGAGTCCCCCTCTGAGGACTCTTCAGCCTCTTTATCCCCTACGGCCACCTTCTCAAAATCCTCTGCCCATTCTGGATCCAAATCACAAGGACCCAATTGGCTAAGAGAGTCCTGGTGCTCAAGTGACTCAGCACTGGGACCAGGCTCAGGAGAGGGAGATCTATGCCGTTTCTTCCCTCCCTGTGTTACTGAGGCAATCATACCCGCTATTTTGCCTTCCAGGCCAGCAAGGGCTGACGTTAAGTCATCCTTAGTAACATAAGCTGATGCAGGGATATTGGTGGTGGCCACAACGCCTGACAAATGCAATGGCTCAGCCAGGCCAAATGCCGCAGGTCTTTCGGGGGATATAGGTGCTGCAGTAGCCTGAGGTTGATCTCCTGTTTTTAAAGGAGTCTTTTTAACCCCTGGACTAGGCCTGTTCCCCATGTCTCGTTTTCTGGAAGAGATTGCTTACAGGGATTTAGAGGAAAAACAATACTCTCTCTGTGCTATAAGGCTGAAAAACAGCGCATAGTAATCACCACGGCCTTAACTTTCTATGTGTTGCAAATGCCCGACTCACGTAGCCTCTGTGTTCCACCGTATACAAGTCTAATCTGACAAACAGCCTTAACACACACAGGCGCTGACTTCCCTCTATATGCGCGCGTCGTCACGTGACGCACGCACGGGAATCTTACTGCGCACACCCGCTGGGAATACGCGGCGCCATACCTTCACGCCGCGATGCACTTGGTGACCACCATCCGCGTACGCAATAGCGCACACAGATGGATACAGGCGCACGGGCATGCGGCGCACTCCTGACACATGCGCGTGCCCAGCACACGCGGCCCTTGTGCGGGAGACAGCCGTCCTAGTGTGTCTATATGGGACTAACAGTGGAACATAAGGTATGAACATTTGGCAACATGATGTCATGTCAATACAGTAATATTACTTTTAGGCCTCCAGAGGGAGCACTCACCGATCCTCGCTGCAGGGCCTGTACAGGCCCAATCTTCCCCCATCACCGCGGGTAGCGCCACTGAGGACCTTCAAGGACCGGGTCCCCTTTTTATTTGTTTGGGTCCACACCCTTGGACCTGTAAGGCACCCTTTAGGTTTCCTTGGGCAAATGAAAGACCAGGAATACCATATAACAAGGGTCCAGCGCCATAAAGGACACATTACAGACAAAACCTTGTTCTTGAACCAAGGCTCAGGTACCATCCACTTTAGCATAATATGCCATCTGAATGGATCCGATTATAACATCCTCACTGGGACATTATTGAAGAAATTTGAAGAGCTTCCATAGCCGTGACCATCACCTTCAAGACACTGACACAAAGCTAAAAAGGTACTTCCTGTATGGGAGGGGTTATATGGGAGGAACCTTCTTACTATTGGTTGCCAGTGTCCAATCACCTAAAGGTAGCATATAACCCAAATAGTCATTACTATGGTGCTCTGTGTCCCGTGATGTACGATAAAGAAACAATGTATACCTGTCCTATGGAGAAGCACCACTCCTCCCAAAATTACTGACTGGCTGCAACGTGTAGAACGCATAGCAGACATGGAAAACCTAATACACCAAGCGAGAGAAAATCCAACGACATACTGGAAAACATGGGCATGCTGGCTAAACTTCTGTGACTCCTCGAATTTTCAGGAGCTACAACGCAACGCATGACTTCTTCAAGTAATGGAAATAAACACTTATCCCATACTTAAGTTTACATGTTCCACTGAGACTAAACTTCCGCCACCCACACCTACCCTTCTTCCTTCTTCCCTAATTTCTCCTGCTAACCCTCCATGCAGTAAGGAGAAATTATCTCCGTATACTATTGCCCCATCCTTTCTAAGCAGGGCCTACCTAAAGGTAATATGTAAAAACACTTTTTCTGACAGCCCCTTATTTACGGCTTACTTTACCAAACCATCCTGCTTATGGTGAAGGCCAGTTAAGCCAACGAGTAAACCATTACTATGGTTTTAAATCCTAACAGCTACAATCGCCCCTCCCTAACACAGTATGATCCCGTCTGGGGTGTTGGGGATATGGGACGGCCCGCTTTGGTTTACCAGACACTCTGGTGCAAGCCTTCCGAGGAATACCCTCCTAAGCCATACGGCAGCGACATTGGTGTTCACCATACTTTGCGCTTACCATGCACAATCTAAGTATAGACTGTATTTCAAGTGTATAGATGTGCTATTTCTGAAACGTGTTCTTTATTGATATTTGTCCAGTACATTATAAAACTATACCTGCTGTAATGATTACAAATCTGTTGTGCTTGTTTGTATAACTTGAAATTCTAATAAACTTTTTGGAAAAAAAAAAAAAAAAGAAAATGTCCAAATTGGGCCAAATTATCCATTTTCCCTTCCCAGTGTCATGTGACTCAGTGTTACAAAATCTCAGGTGTGAATGGAGGGAAGGTGTGTTAAATTTTGTGTTATCGCTCTCACTCTCTCCTACTGGTCACTGAAAGTTCAACATGGAACCTCATGGCAAATAACTCTGAGGATCTGAAAAAAAGAATTGTTGCTCCACATAAAGATGGACTAGGCTATAAAAAGATTGCCAATCCCTAAAACTGAGCTGCAGCACGGTGGCCAAGACCATACAGCGGTCTAAAAGGACAGGTTCCACTCGGAACAGGCCTCGCCATGGTTGACCAAAGAAGTTGAGTGCACATGCTCAGCATCATATCCAGAGGTTGTCTTTGGGAAATAGACGTATGAGCCATTGCTGCAGAGGTTGAAGAAGTGGGGGGTCAGCCTGTCAGTGCTCAGACCATACGCCGCACACTGGATGAAGTTGGTCTGCAATGCTGTCACCCCAGAAGGAAGCCTCTTCTAAAGATGATGCACAAGAAACCCCGCAAACAGTTTGCTGAAGACAAGCAGACTAAGGACATGGATTACTGGAACCTTGTCCTGTGGTCTGATGAGACCAAGCTAAATGGATTTGGTTCAGATGGTATCAAGCATGTGTGGCGGCAACCAGGTGAGTAGTGCAAAGACAAGTGCGTCTTGCCTACAGTCAAGCATGGTGGTGGGAGTGTCATGGTCTGGGGCTGCATGAGTGCTCCCAGCACTGGGGAGCTACAGTTTATCGAGGGAATCAAGAATGCCAACCTTGTACGGTGACATACTGAAACTGAGCATGATCCCTTCCCTTCGCAGACTGGCCGCAGGGCAGTATTCCAACATAACGACCCCAAACACACCTCCAAGATGACCACTGCCTTGCTAAAGAAGTGGAGGGTAAAAGTGATGGGCTGGCCAAGCATGTATCCAGACCAAAACCCTATTGAGCATCTGTTGGGCATCCTCAAACGGAAGGTGGAGGAGCGCAAGGTTTCTAACATCCACCAGCTCCTTCATGTCGTCATGAAGGACTTGAAGAAGACTCCAGTGGCAACCTGTGAAGCTCTGGTGAACTCCATGCCAAAGAGGGTTAAGGCAGTGCTAAAAAACAATGGTAGCCAAACAAAATATTGACACTTTGGGCCCAATTTGGACATTTTCACTTATGCGGTGTACTCACTTTTGTTGACAGTGGTTTAGACATTCATGGCTGTGTGTTGAGTTATTTTGAGGGGGATAGCAAATTTACATTGTTATACAAGCTGTACTCTCACTACTTTACATTTAGCAAATTGTAATTTCTTCAGTGTTGTCACATGAAAATATAATAAAATATTTACAAAAATGTGAGGGGTGTGCTCAATTTTGTGAGATAGTGTATATAGGGGGAGCTGCATACTAAAGGTTTTTAACCTTAATGCAAGTAATGCATTAAGGTAAAAAAAAACTTCAGCCTTTATAACCAATTTAGGCTGAAAGCCTTTAGTGGTGTATATAAGAATTTGGACTGGCTCCTGTATAATAAGCAGCTGTATATGAAAAAAAAAAAAATAAAAACCAATACCCCTGCAACCACCTAAAACTGTCTCACCTCCCAAAACTCAGCTTAGCAGCAGGGTGTCTGTGAAATTGTCACATTCTCCACCTTAGGAGCCCCCGAGGAAGTCATGTGTTGTAACGTGTAGTGGGAGCCAGGTGATGTCAGTGCGCAAAGACACAATAGAATAGAGCAGAGAACAGGACACAAGGTACAGGATTGATACTGACTGAGAATTTGTATGTTAGATATCTGTGTGCATAAGGAATGGTGTACTTAGAAAAGCAAGTTTTATGGTTTTATTTTTTTAATAAGTATATTTTTTATGGAAAGTCCTTTGAATACATTATTTGCTTTGTCCTGAGTGTTATCTCCTGGAGGAAAAACAGCATTTAACCCCGAAGGGGAAAGTAATCTAAAGGGTCAGGTAACAAAGGTGAGAGCACATCTTGGGTGCAGTGTTATCAGGAGGTGAAGGAGTGGATTGCAGTGGAAGAACTGATGCACATTTATGCTCAAAAGGACTTACTCTGAACACGTTTTTCTGTGTGTGACAATATAAGGGCAGTTAATTTCCAGCATGGTGGAGTGTATTATAGTGAATGAACATTTTATTTTTAGCATGGCGGAGTGTATAATAGTGAACAGACATTTTATTTCCAGCGCAGTGAAGTGGTTTATAGTGAATAACTGTTGCACATTTTAGGGTACTCCTTTAAAGGTATCTAATTGTAAGCACGGTGTAACTAAGTATTATATGAACACTATTTAAGAGGAAAAACATAGCTGCACTAATTAGGGTCTATTTCAATAGTTTGTAGTGTGGGAAGCAGACGATAGCGGTGGCCAGCTGCTTTAATTCGATAAGAGGGGAGATTTAGCCGCCCAGAGAATTAAGATATATTGTTCTGATTAAATACTGAGTGCAACAGAAAATGTTTGTTTAGATCTATGACTAAATCCAACATTTCCATAAATACAGCATTTATTATAAAGTGCTACTCTGGAAATCTTGAATTTACAAAGTAATTCAGAGGTTACTGGTCACTTACAGCCAAGAAAGAAAACCTTCCAGAGAAGCTGATCTTCATCTGCACAGCTGTAGTTAGGTGAATTTCTGCAAGTAAACTTGGCAATATTTTGTCACCTGCACACTCAGCTAGATTGACAGCACACAGAGAAAGGTTGAGACCTGAGCATCGCCAACTTGAGGGCAATTTTCCTAAAAGAAAAAAGTGAAAATAACACAAGAGGTAATGAAAGCAAGAGAGCTCAAGTACACTAGCATAATAAAAAAAGCCATGAAAAGGCTCTTCAAACACTGTTGTTTTACCTGTTAAATGCAGCTGGTGCAGCTTGTGATAAACAAGGGCAGCATCTCGGGCGCTGGTCGCAGCTTCATCCTGAAATTCTCTTTTATTATAATTGCCAGGTGTACGTTTAAGTAGCCAGCGTACCAAGCTTATTTTCTGTAGACTACAACGTATAATGTTCCAGGACAGGCTGCATGCAAGGTCAAAGCGGGAAGCTGGGAGAGATCGACCAAGTACACAAAGGCAAGTCTGCAGATTTAATGCGGCAGCTCCAAAATCTCCCTATAAAAATATGAAAAAGCAGGTATATTTAGGATAATATTCAGGACATCAATTACACTAAATCATCCTTTAACTGTTCTATTTGTACACTCAACACACACTTTTCCTGATAAAGTATTATGAGCCACTGAATGAAATACAAAAACTTTTCTGCAGGGCACAGCAGTGAAAAACAGGAGCAATGAGACAAATTTATTATATTTTGTGCACTTGTGCAAGTTTATATTTCTGCATTACATTTACATGTAGACCAAGCTGTCCAGCAAATGTGACATTGCAAAGGTTGGGATAAGTTGGCTTACTTTTAATTTTTTTAACCGTGTGCATTAAAGTGGTTGTGCA
Organism: Aquarana catesbeiana; assembly: GCF_042186555.1. NCBI lineage: Eukaryota > Metazoa > Chordata > Amphibia > Anura > Ranidae > Aquarana > Aquarana catesbeiana. The sequence goes on from NC_133330.1 coordinate 151,672,094, forward strand.
CCCTGTACAACCACTTTTACCTGTAGGTAAGCCTATATTAAGGCTTACCCGTAGGTGCTTGAAATATCTTTTAAACCTCCACGGTTTAGGAGATATTTACTAAAAAGCCAAGCGCCGATGACTACGGCGCATGCGCACTTTAGAAAGGGCACATCGTGCCTTTTCTAATAGGGGTCATGCCGTGACTGACAGCTCCCGCGCGCATGCGCGCTAGTGATGTCACGCGACTCCGGTCAGTCACAGAGCTGGAGTTCGTGGCCCTGGAAGGAAGAGGGGTGAAGATGGACGCTCGCTGCTAGTGGGGACATCGCAGGCTTCGGATTCAGGTAAGTGACACATAATGGGCTACTATGCGATGCAGGGAAATAAAGAGGAAGTAAAACCCACCAGGGTTTACTTCCTCTTTAAGAGTGACAATCTCAGATCTTTGGATACAATTTCACCGTTGGCTGCTCAGGATTTCAAAGACAGCTGCTACAGAGCCACACAAAACCTACTGCAAATCCTTTCATAAATGAGAAGCAGCCCGACTTGTACAGGAAAATGCACCAGATTGTGTTACAAATAACAGTATGAGAGTAGAAAATTGCTTTTCAAAGATGCACAACCTACCCGAGCAAGATCCAAATCAGCTTGTTTTCGGTGTCTCCAAAATTTCACTGAAGAACGAGAATGCAACCTTGTCACTGGCTCCCCATGGATCAACAGTTTCATGAAAACACTGAGAACAATCACTCCATTTACCAACCAAAGAATTAGAGTTGGGATAAGCCAGTCAAGCCAGCTGCCAGATAGACCTGAAAGAACAATAAATAAATAAAATGCAAAATTACAGAAACACTACACTGGTGATTAACAATACAAGTGGTAGCATTGATGAGTTACATTTTTAGTGTTTCATTGGGGATCACTGGAGTTTAATACCCTTTTCTAGCCAATTGAAAGAGCAACTCCACTTTTGTTGAGGAAAAAAAAACAAAAAACAAAAAAACATTCCCCTCTGGGTGATCTATGTACATCGCAGGGATTAAAATATACATTGATGCAGATTTCTACCTTTTGTAATTTTGAACAAATAGTTGTTTGTATCCATGCGCAAAGTGAATGATTTCATAATTAGTAATCAGCTGCTGCACTTGTAAAGTCCTAACAAGGAAATGTGCAGGGTCTGCATCCCTTTAGATGTGATTTTCCCTTTGGCAGTATCTCACCAAAAATAATTTTTGTTGTAGGAGATGCCCCAAATCTGATTTGTATCTTAGAGCAGACTTCTGAGAAAATCAGTAAGCCAATCACACAAGGAGGAAATTACATTTCTGGGGAGTGTTCTATACACCATCTGTGTGCAGAATGTCTCTAGGTAGCCATATTGCATTTTACATAAAATGAGAGAGTTGCAGATTGAAAAGGAAGGGTACTTTATAATAACATTCAATTACAATATGACTTGTGTTGCAATTGTATTTGCTATTTTTTCCCCCATGAAAGTGGAGTTACCCTTGAGTTAACCATGCAAGTGTTTGAAACAAGTTAGGCTCATCAGGCATGGGATACAGCATTTTTTTCAAAAGCATGCATCTTTAATAACTTTAGACAATTAAAAGGTTATCATCACTTGAAAGCCAATCAGCATTAAAAATTCATAAATTAATCTGTTACTGGAAAAAAAAGAAGAACAATGCTGCAAACTTTTTAGACATAAGTTAATAACTACTACAATAGATTTATGACAACATGACTTTAGGCTACGTGTCCTCAGCACACTACAACTGACATTGTTGCAAGTGCATGCTACCACCACAAGATGGGGCTTAAAGCGGAGTTACATAGTTACATAGTAGGTGAAGTTGATAAAAAAGACACAAGTCCATCAAATCCAACCAAAAGTGGAACTTCCGCTTATTTTCTTCCTCCCCCCTCCTGTGCCATATTGAGCACCATTCAGGGGAACGATGGGTACCTGTTTTGGACAGGTACTCTTCCTCACTGCCAGGAGACTGCGCAGCAGCGCCATCCCTCGGAAGTTCGGCCTCCTCCTCCTTCCTTTGCCGCCTGGCAAATTATAAAGCACAGCATGCTTCGTACATACGCAGGCTTGACTGTCCTTTTCCCTTATCAGGAATGGTGGCAGCAGCACTCGGGAGCTAATCCAAAGATTGGCTGGGGTGCTGACATTGCGGGCTCCCTGAACAGGTAAGTGATACACCCTTACATTTTTGTAAATATTTTGTTATATATGTTTTAATGTGACAACACTGAAGAAATGACACTTTGCTACAATGTAAAGTAGTGAGTGTACAGCTTGTATAACAGTGTAAATTTGCTGTCCCCTCAAAATAACACAACACAGCCATTAATGTCTAAACTACTGGCAACAAAAATGAGTACACCCCTAAGTAAAAATGTCCAAATTGGGCCCAAAGTGTCAATATTTTGTGTGGCCACCATTATTTTCCAGCACTGCCTTAACCCTCTTGGGCATGGAGTTCACCAGAGCTTCACAGGTTGCCACTGGAGTCCTTTTCCACACACATGCTTGGCCAGTCCATCACCTTTACCCTCAGCTTCTTTAGCAAGGCAGTGGTCAATTTGGAGGGGTTTTTGGGGTCATTATGTTGGAATACTGCCTGCGGCCCAGTCTCCTAAGGGAGGAGATCATGCTCTGCTCCAGCATGTCACAGTACATGTTGACATTTATGGTTCCCTCAATGAACTGTAGCTCCTCAGTACCGGCAGCACTCATGCAGCCCCAGACCATGACACTCCCACCACCATGCTTGACTGTAGGTAAGATACACTATGTAATCCTCACCTGGTTGTTGCCACACACGCTTGACACCATCTGAACCTTATAAGTTTATCTTGGACTCATCAGACCACAGGACATGGTTCCAGTATTCCATGTCCTTAGTCTGCTTGTCTTCAGCAAATTGTTTGCGGGCTTTCTTGTGCATCATCTTTAGAAGAGTCTTCCTTCTGGGACGACAACCATGCAGACCAATTTGATGCAGTGTGCAGCGTATGGTCTGAGCACTGACTGGCTGACTCCCCACCCCTTCAACCTCTGCAGCACTCATACGTTTTTTTTTCCCAAAGACAACCTCTGTATATGATGCTGAGCACGTGCACTCAACTCCTTTGGTTGACCAAGGCGAGGCCTGTTAAACCGCTGTATGGTCTTGGCCACCATGCTGCAGCTCAGTTTCAGGGTCTTGGCAATGTCCTTATAGCCTAGGCCATCTTGATGTAGAGCAACAATTATTTTTTTCAGATCCTCAGAGAGTTCTTTGCCATGTTGAACTTCCAGTGACCAGTATATATGAGAGAGAAAGAGAATTTAACACACCTGCTCCCCATTAACACCTGAGACCTTGTAACATGACACCGGGGAGGGAAAATGGCTAATTGGGCCCAATCTGGACATTTTTATTTAGGGGTGTACTCACTTTTGCTGCCAGCGGTTTAGACATTATTGGCTGTGTGTTGCGTTATTTTGAGGGGACAGCAAATTTACACTGTTATACAAGCTGTACACACTACTTTACATTGTAGCAAAGTGTGAAAAGATACTCACTTTTGTGAGATATTGTATTAAAAGTCAGCAGCTACAGTATTTGTAGCTGCTGACTTAATTTTTTTTTCCCAGGCTGGAACTCCTCTTTAAAGCTAAAGTGGAGGAAAAAAAAAAAAAGAGCAAGGACTTACACTCTAAAGATAATCCAAAAAGCTGTTCCCTTCCAATGCATGGAAAACTCAAAAATGTATTCAAATAAGGAAGCAATAATCCCAAATACATATACATTACCAAAAGTATTGGGACGCCTGCCTTTACTTACACACGAACTTTATTGGCATGCCAGTCTTTGTCTGTAAGGTTAAATATTGAGTTGGCCCACCCTTTGCAGCTATAACAGCTTCAACTCTGCTGGGAAGGCTGTCCACAAAGTTTAGGAGTGTGTCTATGGGAATGTTTGTCCATTCTTCCAGAAGTGCATTTTGAGGTCAGGCACTGATGTTGGATGAGAAGGCCTTGCTCGCAGTCTCCGCTCTAATTTATCCCAAAGGTGTTCTATTGGGTATCGAACCCTATGGACTAAGACTGGGATGTCATTAAAGTTCATGTGCATGTGAAGGCAGGTGTTGAAAATACTTTTGGTAATATAGTGTATGTACAAATATAAAAAAGTTATAAATTCATATATGTGAATATAAAATCATAAATGTGCATTTGGTATACATGAACAAGTCATGTAAGAAAACACATTGCATCAACTCATGTCCATTCCATATTAAAAAAAATTCAAAGCTGAATTATATAAATTAGATGATGTCTTCTTCCGCCTTCCAAAAAGTATATTCAAAGATCTTATGGTGTAACCTCATGCCACACACCCCAGGGACGACAGCTCACCTTTAAAAGTGTTTGTTACCCCAAAATTTCATATTCCAGATATCTGTCAGTGGTACCATGTACCTTGTGTTAAAAAGTATCTTTCTCTTTGTATTGCTTCCTTCGTGTGAAATCCTTGGTGATCCTACCAGTCCCCCTGCTTTTCCATTGCAAACTGACTATGCAAGGCAAAGAAGCACATCCTTCTAGTGCAGTCAGGTTTCTGGCTCTGCTGCGAGCACAGCCTGCATGTGATCCAATGGCCAAGACTTGTGCCAATATGCCCCCCTTCACTGGGAAGATTCCCTCACACACACCCATGTGTAGGTATTTATAATGTGTGCACACACACGTTTAGCCTTTCTTTTTTTTTTTTTTTTTTTAAACAAATGGGTTGTTTTAAAAAGGGAAAGGGTTCATGTATACCTTAATCTAAACCTTCAATTCAGATTTTATAGTTATCCCATATATTATATGATTTACTTGTTTGCAAATTTCCGTACTACAAGGGATGTTGGCAACAACTGATGGTTGTCTTTGGTGGTTTAATCTCATATTTATTGTATATTTGTACACACTGTGCAACAGTTTTAGGTAGGTGTGAAAAAAATGTTGTAAATTAAGAATGCTTACAGAAACAGAAGTGTTAATAGAAATGGCAGCTGGTGGTGCGGGAGACCTCACGGCGGTTGAGTCTTCTGCACGTAACCCATTTGGTCGCGGGCTTCCTCTGGGTGGTGGCCCTCTGTGTCTCCTCCTTCCCCGGCTTTATGGCAGGCACAGCTTCCCGTGTCTCCTCCCCCTCGGCAGCTAATAGGATTGCTTCTCCTCTCAGCCAATCGGGTCTCAGCAGCCGCTTCCTGAGCTGGGAGGAGGATCAGGAAGACAAAAGCGAATGTTAATTCGCTATTGTCACAGAACTGGGTGGGCTCGGGGGCGCAGTGCTCTGAGCCCAACCTTTTTGAAGCCAATTAGATTAGCTGAGATCACTGTAGAGGTATGAATCAGTCCGGGAATATAAATAAGCCAAGTAATAAAGTTTAACATGCATGCAATGATGCACTGCAACATACTGGACATACACCGATCAGCCATAACTTTATGGCCACTGACAGGTTAAGTGAATAACACTTTTTCCCATTACAACGGTATCTAAACTTCAGTGGGATATATTAGGCAGCAAGTAAACATGTTGTCCATGAAATTGATGTGTTGAAAGCAGAAAAAAATGGGCATCAGCATCAGTTGTGTATGAGACTGCGTAGCTGCAGACCGGTCAGGGTGCCCATGCTGACCTATGTCCACAGCCAAAAGAACACTGAGCGCAAGTGCACTAAAAATATTTGAATACATTTTTTACTGAGAATATGGGTTTGATAAACATTTGTACTAATATTTAAAAATTGTAGCTGCTGCCATTTTATTCTACAGGGTGGCTGCTTTCAGAAAATGTTTTTTTTGTGGGGGGGGGTTAGGTTAACTTTAAGCCTAAGATGCACATTTTAACATGTGTCCAAAACATGCAAAAACAGTTTTAAAAGCAAGAGAGTTAAAAAGTATAAAACTTGGGAAAAGAGCATACATTGCAGAGATGTAATGCATTTGTACTCAGAGACTCTTGTGGATAACTAGGGAAAGGAAATAGGAGAGCTAGAAAGTGACCAGGGGTGTGCCGTGGTCACAAGGTCAGTATGCCGAAAAGGGTGCATACCCAAGAAGCGATTAGAAATAAAGAAGTGAAATAAAAGGGAATGGGTGGGTGGGATAACACAAGAAGAAACGCCAACAGGAAAGGAGGACCAGGGGCATGCCTTTAAATGCGAGGCTCCTCCCACAAATTCAGGCATGCCTGCGCCCCGCCATCCCACTTGTACTCAGAGACTCTTGTGGATAACTAGGGAAAGGAAATAGGAGAACTGGAAAGTGACCTGGGGTGTGCCGTTGTCACAAGGTCAGTATGCCTAAAAGGGGGCAAAAATAAAGACAGTAGGATGAGTATGCAAAGGAGCTTTTATTGAAACAAAAACATTAGTTACTCAGCCAAATGTACGAATGCCTGAGACATCTCAACAAGTGGCTCTGGAATGTACCTGGCATAGCATAACGACCTCCACCTGCCTAACCTCTTGATGATGTGGACAGGGACCCCCTGGCCAGATGCAGCAGAAGCGGCCCCTATCCTGAAAGAATGACCCGAGTAAGACTTGGGATCCAACTCCAGATTCCCTAAGAGGGTGCGGCAATGTTTGATGAAAAGCGCTGAGGTGAGAGGGGCCCCGTGAAATGGCAAAAGTGGACTATTCCCGAGTTCATCTGCCAACTGGGCCATGAGAATATCCAAGACTGAAACCGGGCACCAACCAGTACCGATCTTGAAGTACATAATATTGGTACAAGCTCCCGTTTGCTGCGTTTTACACGCATCCAGGTGTAACAGGTAGTGGTCGGGGTACCTGACTAACTGACTAATGGAAAGCTCCAGTACAAGTAAATTCACCCAGTCTTATGCCGCGTACACACGACAGGACTTTCCTGCAGAAAAGGTCCAATGGTATCATCCCATCGGATATTCCGATCGTGTGTGGACTTCATTGGACTTTTTCTTTCGAAAATCCTGATGGACCTAGAAATAGAACGTTTTAATTCTTTCCGACGGAATCAATTCCAATCTGGAAAACCGTTTGTCTGTATGCTATTCTGACCAAAAATGACGTAAGGGCGGCTACTGGCTATTGAACTTCCTTTTTCTAGTCCCATCGTACGTCATTGCGTTCTAAACGATCAGACTTTGGTGTGATTGTGGGTAGGCAAGTCCGTTTCAGCAGAACTCCGTCGGAAAAACCGTCAGAGTTTATTCTGACGGAAAAACCGGTCGTGTGTACGCGGCAAAAGAAACCCATAAAGGGCTAAATATAAAGCTGCCTTGAGCACAAGACTAGGCAGCTGCCCAAAAGGGGACCTAGACAACATATCTGACATGCCCCGGAAAACGTGCCCTGTGACTGGAAGCCTGTTAGTAGGTCTAGGGGGGTTGCATTTCTGAATACCTTTAAGGATGCCCCTTTTTAACTGTGATCACTTTTATTGTCAGCGTGTTTTTTAGAAATAAAACGCCCTTTTTTACCTGCACTATGTGGAAGCAATTTCTTTCTCCACATATTTCTTTAATGTGAGTGCGCGCCTCGCCCTGGTACACCTGGTTTACCCTCTCCACAAGATTCCAAATTTCGAGTTCCAGTACAACGGCCGACTCATAAGGTCCCTGTGGAGTCCGTTCCTGAGGTCCCAACCATCCGGACATCCCTACATCTGCTATGTGTGGCACATTGCTCGTTTAGACTCTATGTCGCTGACATCAGAGTCCATCAGATCCGGTAAGAGCATACACTTACTACTCTTCAAATTTCTTGTAGGTTTATGGACTTTTATTTTATTTTACACTAATATCACAATATTTTTGTATGCCTATTATGCGCTACATTTTTCAATCATTATACCTTTAAGGATGGCTTTAAGGCCCCTTTCACACTGGGGCGGTAGGGGGCGTCGGCGGTAAAACAGCGCTATTTTTAGCGCTGTTTTACCTCGGTATTCGGCCGCTAGCGGTGCGGTTTTAACCCCCCCGCTGGCGGCCGAAAAAGGGTTAAAACCCCTCGTATAGCGCGGCTATAGCCGCAGTATTACCGCGGTATAGCCGCGCTGTCCCATTGATTTCAATGGGCAGGAGCAGTTTAGGAGCGGTGAATACACCGCTCCTTTACCGTTCCAAAGATGCGGCTGACAGGAGATTTTTTCTTCTCCTGCCAGCGCACCGCTTCAGTGTGAAAGCCCTCGGGCTTTCACACTGAACAAACAGCGGAGGCTGTTTAGGGGCAGTTTGCAGGCGCTATTTTTAGCGCAATAACGCCTGCAAACCGCCCCAGTGTGAAAGGGGTCTAATGGAATGAGCTGCAAAACAATGAAGGAAATGTAATGCTGGATATCTGCCAAGTATCCCTTGATAATATTGAGACAGTTTTAGTCGGGAATGACAGTAGGCCACAAAAGCCAAAAAGGTATCGGCTATTGAAGCAATCCAACCTAGGGTACAGTGTTTGAAAACCCTGAAATGTTTTCCTGGCTGTGTTGGCAGACAGTGACCTGTCGATCAATCCTAAGGCGCCCGCCCAGTGTGCCTCTAATCCATCTTTAGGAGCGAGCAATGCGGGGACGGAGTGGCAAAGCCGTCTGCGTCTGGAACCTGCTGAAAAAATGATGGAAAATTAAACCGAGATAGAGCGTCTGCTGCTGTATTCTGTACACCACTGATAAACCTGCAGTGAATGTGAAAACGAAACTGAAGAGATAACCAAACGAGCCTGCATATGAAAGACACGATGTGCAGAGAACACAACCTACACTTGTTAATGATCTCGGAAATTGCCTGATTGTTGTGCAGAACACCACAGTGTTGCCCGTCCACAAGTGACCCCACACCTGGGCTGCCGCCACTATGGGGTAGGACTCGAACGGGAATTACCCGACACTCATCTGACCATGGTCCTGCCAGCCAATGTGTGCCAAAAATAGCCGCATAGCCTCTGGTGGCTGCAGCATCAGTAATGACCTGGAAAGAAGACACCGAAACAGCAGGAATGAACATGGAAATGCCGTTCCAGTGCTGGAGGAACTCATCCCACATGCACAGGTCAGGCAAGGCCACTGCGTCTAACTTTACCCTGGAATCGGAGTCAGGGGCTGAGGGTAGCAACGCCAGCAACCAGGAAATGAAAGACCTGACCTGGGGAATGATCCCCATGGCAAAGTTTAACATGCCCAACAGTGACTGCAAATCTTTCCTGGAAATGGCTTTCAAAATTTTAAAACCATGGATCCGATCCCTGATCCCTGCCAAATTATCTGCTGGCAGACTTGCCTGCATGGACCGGGAATCTAACACAATCCCCAAAAAAGTCAGAGTGGTAGCTGGGCCTTCCATTTTCTTACTTGCCAATGGCATGTCAAGTGCAGAAAACGTGGCCACGAGCTTCCGCAGATCAGTGGGTGCACGGCTCGAACTATCGATCAGGAGGAAATCATCCAAATAGTGGATAACTTCCTAACAGAGTTCCCTTTGCATGAGAATCCAAATGAGTGCTTCAAAAAGCCAAGGGCTACTTTTGGACCCAAAAGTGAGCTTGGTGGCGAAATAATACATTCCCTCTCCACTTAATGCCATGCCACTGCCAGACAGAAGGTAAAATCGGGAGAAGTTTGAAAGCATCTGAAATGTCTGCTTTGAACAACCAAGCATTCCTACCTATGCAGATGATACGTTGGATTGCCTGGTCCACAGATGCATATTTGAGCAAAAACTCCTCTGATGGAATTAACCACTTAAGGACCAGCCTCGTTTTGGAATTTAGGCGTTTACATGTTTAAAACAGTTTTTTTTTTTTGCTAGAAAATTACTTAGAACCCCCAAACATTATATATTGTTTTTTTTCTAACACCCTAGAGAATAAAATGGCGGTCACTGCAATACTTTTTTTCATACCGTATTTGCGCAGCGGTCTTACAAGCGCACTTTTTTTTTAAAGAAATTCACTTTTTTGAATAAAAAAAATAAGGCAACAGTAAAGTTAGCCCAATTTTTTTTATATTGTGAAAGATAACGTAACGCCGAGTAAATTGATACCCAACATGCCATGCTTCAAAATTGCGCCTGTTCGTTGCATGTTTTGCGTTACAGAGGTGGTCTAGGGCTGGAATTATATTCTGCGTGCGAGCTCGTCGGGTCGGGGCGCTTTAAAAAAATGTATTTATTTTTTTCTTATTTACTTTACTTGATTTTATTTATTTTTTCACCGTTTAAAAAAAAAAAAAAAAATTGGGTTACTCTTATTCCTATTACAAGGAATGTAAACATCCCTTGTAATAGAAAAAAGCATGACAGGTCCTCTTAAATATGAGACCTGGGGTCAAAAAGTCCTCAGATCTCATATTTGGACTAAAATGCAAAAAAAAAAAAAAAAAAAAAAAAAAAAATTAGTCATTTGAAAAAATGACATTGGAAAAATGTGGCTTTAAGACGTATGGGCGGAAGTGACTTTTTGACGTCGCTTCCGCCCTCCTATGGTATGGAGATGGGTGGGGACCATCTTCCCCTCACCCATCTCCATACCACAGACGTGAAAGGTCCCGATTGCCTCCACCGCTACCGACGGCTTCGGTAAGCGGCGGAGGGCGCGGGAGAGCTGCGGGAAGGGGGTGGCACCTCTCCCGCCGCTGATAACGGTGATCTTGCGGTGAATCCGCCGCAGAGACCACTATTATCGTAACCAGAACACCCGGCCCTAAAGATGGATACCTCTGTTATGGCAGCAGCTGCTGCCGTTACAGAGATATCCACCTTCAAACTGATGACGTATATATACAGTGGCCAGTCTGTAAGTGGTTAAGGAATTCAGACTGGGCACATGCGAACAATTAGGGGCTGATAAATCGTAAATCAAACAAAGTTTATTTGAAAATTTCCCCTAAACCAAGCCAAGGGGGTTGACCCACCAATTATGAAAAGGCGGTGTGGAAAAAAGCCCTATGACAAAGCCTTGTCCAGCTCGGACTGGAGCAGCAAGTCCACTGCCTCCAGGTCTGCTACTGATGACAACAGATTTTTACACTTGAACGTGCCCTGAGGTAATGTAATGAAACCTGTGTGAAAACCCTGCGTAAACCCTTCCACCAAAAACTGACAAAACGAGGGGGGGGGATGGGAAGTCAGACTGGCCTGTAAGAAAAGGACATTTGGTTTCATCTGCTTCAATAACTAGGCAGATTTGGGGTGTGCCCTATAGCAGCTGGCAGAGACATGTAGGAGGCGGCACTGGCTGCAATTGCACGAGCCATGATTAGAATTACTACAAATCTGTGACTTGCCTAGAAACTGAATCGGTCAGCCACGTTTGTCAAAGGAAGTCGAATGAGCTGGGGTTGGTAACAAACTTAAGGGCACCCTGGAGGTACCTGGAACAGCAGGGGGTCCCATGAGAGGGCACCAGTAGGTAGGATGTGTAGAAGACGGACACGTGGCACACACAGGAGACCTTAACCTGGCAAAAAAAGACAAAAAAGCTTAGTATTCACGTTGCTCCAGTCAGTCATCACCTGGTGCTGGGCAAAAATGACTGCAGCCTTCGCAGAGAAAGAACGATGATAATGATAAAAGGCTGATCCCCTGTATTTTTGCCCCAACTCCACTACAGCATAAAAGGTAGAGATCAAGCTCCTCCCTCCTCTGCGGACTAACTGAGCACACAACATCCCTAAAAATGCTGAACGCTAGAACAAAATCTGAAATGGAGAGCTTGCAATTAAGCCTATGGTCCCTGGTCTTGACTACCACCGAGACCTCACCACAAGCATATGACTTATTGTCAGCAATGTCATGAGCCCCTCAACAGGGAAGCTAAATTGACATCTTTACCATCCAGAATGTCCTTTTTAATATTAGCCGGGATGAAATGAGCCGGAGTAACAGACAGCAAGCTAGCGGTTTTACCTGCAGCTAACGGCACGATCAAGGGTGACTGCTGATGTGCTGGGGATGATAGGTGCCTCCAGGGCCGGGCATGGAGGGCTTTCTAAGACCTCAACCCTGGCTCATAATTCCTGAAAGGACGTTGCCAATAAACTTAGAGTGGAGTGGATTTGCGTGAGTGATGACCCGAATGAACGAAGGGTGACTTGCTCAGGAACGGAGCCCGATGCACTAGGGAACAAGAGTCTAAAAAGTTCCGCTTTGCGCGCGAACGCTGAATAAGAGATACCCATGCACTGTAGTTCAGCCATCAATCTGAGAATGGTCCAGGACCTCAGGGAGGGCGTACTGCCGTGTTTGGAACCCCTAGCCGGAGAAGGAGGATCGGATGCAAAATCCTCAATGTCTGCCGCCTGAGACATGACATAAGGTGATAGTGATTTAGTATATAATAAATTCAGGTGCGCTACTAGTGTCCCAATGGTTAAAGTTAATCTTCAACCCAAACTTCTTGATATTTGTATATTACTTTAGAGACAATAAAAATAAATAAACATGGCAAGCCCAGTCTCCTTTCCCCGTCGAAGCCTCTTACAGAGAAACGCCGCGTTGGACGCAGCTACGGGACCTGACGTCACTACACATCAGCTGGGCAAGCCTCGCGGCAGCCAAGCTATCCGTTTTGAAATTTCTGCTCTAACCTTGATGTCAGCCATCCATCAGTTTTAAATAAAGAAATTTTATGTACTTCACCATGGAGAATTTTTTTATTTTATCCCCAATATGCTAACGAGGGATTACACAGGAGCACAGATCACGATATGGCATCCCAGTGCTTGGGAGGAACCTAGGGCGGATTTCTAACTGCAGATGAAATGAGCTGTTTGTGTCTCTAAGCCCCGGCATCGGTGAAGCCCTAAAGACATCTGAGATCACATAGCGGCATCGGTCAAGTTGAGATCGTCCCGGTGCTCGATAAGAAGCCAAAGCAGATCCGAAGCCACAAGGGAAAGCAGCTGTTCCTGCCTACTAGATCTGGCTCCTGTGAGGCTCTAAAGACCCCCGTAATAGGGGTCCAACTTATCTGATAAGTGGCCCCCCCTTATGCTATCGCTTTGTCTGCATGTCCTTATACCGCTTTGTCAGCAGGTTCAGACGCTAAAGGATTAGCAAACCCATTAGCAGAAAGAAAGACTTTTATAGAAACATAATTTTTGATACATTGTTTTGACAATTTTTGATATTTTTTTTGGGACTTCACTCATGTTTATTTATTTTGATTGTCACTAAAGTAATATACAAATATCAAGAAGTTTGGGTTGAAGATTAACTTTAACCATTGGGACACTAGTAGCGCACCTGAATTATATGTCATATTATATATGACACAGAACTAGATATTCGAGTTTATTTTGGTTGCAGCACTTTTTGTCTATAGTTGCTTGTTCACATTTATTGAGTTATAATATCGCTGTAGTAAAGTGGGCATAGCGCAGATTGTGTCGGGTTTAAGATAGTGATTTAGTAAATTAAACGTCTGGATTGAAAACATACCGGTATGTATCACAAAATGATAACCCCCCCCCTTTTTTTTTTTAATATGGTGCACGTGGTTAGCCAGGGACATTCGTGTAAACAATGGACTGAAAACGTGTCAGTAAGTGAAATGGAAAGAAGCCGAGTCACCTGAGGTGTAGCAGGTAATTAAAAACAAACACTCAGGCCCCGAAAACATGTCAGATAAGATATGATATGTCAAACGTATGACGTATGTGAAATGGATGAGCGAACTTGCCACCACACAAGTCAATTAACAACGATCATCTCAACCCGTTCATACCTATAAACATGATAAGTAACCAAGTGACTGTAAAAACGCAGTGAAACCTAAATTAGCCATGGAGTGATGCAATGTAGCAAAGGGAAACAATATAATACCTACCTGAAACACGCTGAAACTTGAAGAAAAAAAAAATGAAACCCCTGGGTCCTGATAGACATGCAGTGAAACCTTGCGGATATGTAGAAATGAAACTACGGAACAAAAGGAACATGAACATACCAAAGTTGCCCTTCGGAACAAATGCTAGAATATGAACAACACAGGTTTTAAGAAATGAACCGCAACCTGACAGACAAAACGGACTCGTGTACATAGTGTACTGTGTGACCCTTCCCCAGCTGACCGTGGGATGCCTAGGTGCAACCTGGTAAGTACCCCTGACACACCCCCCACCCGAGTGATGCGGTGAAAAGCGTGCCGGCCGATAGTAGACACAAATAGTGGTAAGTGGCGAAAGGTCACGCAGACCAAAAAACCCCGTCCTCACAAACCTGAGAGAAATGAAAGCTTGAAACGAATGACGTGCGAGTGATGGGTGAGAGGCCCGGCCATTGTATAAGAGAATTAACCGATCACCCCCACTTTAACCTATGAAACGTGACAGGTAAGCTAGTGATGGTGTCACGCTGTGATACCTGACCAGAGAAATCTTGACCTACCCATGATTGTGAACAAAAGCAAGTTCGGTGATTTAATGACATACCTACCTGCAACAACCTGAAACCGAGAGAAAAATATGAACCCTGTGTCCTTAAGGCCACGCAGAAATGAGAACTACGGAAATCAAAAAGACAAGCAAACAAGAGGCTACCACCTGGCAATAAAAATGAAACCCTAGAGGATAACATGAAGTATAACAGTAACAAGTCTCACATGACCTCCAAACTGGAACTTTGGAGCACATATGCCCGCAACCCTCTTTTTTTTTTTTTTTTTTTTTTGTGGGGCATCACAATCTCCATGATATTAAAACAGGGAAAATGACATAACTGAGTAAAACCAAAAAAATTGAAGTGCCCCTGCCCGCCATACCGCAGTGACATGTATCCATGAAACACCTCTGTCAACGTAATACTTACTATTACCCCACCTATTAGAAAACATGGTACATTTTTCCCATGCATGGAAAATGCGCAGCTGCAGTTCAGAAATGAGTCAGCAACTTTTCCTGCCTTTCCCACGGCTACAGCAGCCCATTCAAATGACTGTACTGCTATGCCACATACATGCGTCCCGCAATAAAAACACATGAGAATCTAGACTAAAATACAATGGTCAGAGGCCCAATATCCACATATGGCAATTTGGCTTCCAGCTGGAAAGCTGCACTTGACTATACGGCTTGATCCTTGATGTTTTGTTCCCTTTTTTTAGCCTGTTGTAGACATTTCCCACAGAAATGAAAAGCAGAACATTCTGAGCATTTCCTGCATGCAGAGATGGAAAATGCAAACCAACTGCACAGAGGGTAATCTAATCTTTTAGAGATTGTCCCCTTTTCATGTATTTAGTTGGACACATCCTAGTAAGCTGAAAAGACTCTTAGTAGCAGAAAATCATTGTGACACGCAAGTCAAATGTGTTTGCTGCATGTGTTAATTAGGCAGAAAAAGAGGGGAGACAGACCTGTCAGTGGGGTAGCCACAGCAACTGAGGAAAACCTACAGCTGCTGATGCAACACTATGCCGTGAGCTGCCATGGCCGTTACCCCCCAACAGACAGCTGTACCCCCCCCCCCCCCCCTTACCTTAGTTCGAAAGACAAAAAGCCCCCGTAGAGTAGCCGCGAGCTACCGTGCTGTAGGAAAGGAAAACCCGAGCCGCCGACGCCATGACTGAACTGGAACTAAACGAGCCTGCCCCCTTAACGCGAGAAGAAACGCCATCAGGAAAGGAGGACCAGGGGCATGCCTTAAAAGGCGAGGCTCCTCCCACACAGACAGGCCTGCGCCCCACCTTCCTACATGTTTTTTATTTTGCCGTAATAAACCCATAAAAAAAAAAAAAAAAAAACAAAAGGAAGAAAAAAAAAAAAAGAAGTAGAATGCCCTTTACTTAAAATGATTGTAAAGTCTTGTTTTTTTTCCCTAAAATAAGAACAAACATGTTATACTTACCTGCTATGTTGCAGTGGATTTCCACAGAGCAGCCCGGATCCTCCTCTTCTTGGGGCCCTCTACTGTGCTCCTGGCCCCTCCCTCCTGTTATGTGCCCCCACAGCTAATAGCTTGCTATGGGGGCACCAGAGCCGAGTCACAGCTCCCTGTGTACAATCAGACATGGAGCCCTGACCCGGCCCCCTCACTCCCCTGATTGGCTAGCTGACTGTGATTGACAGCAGCGGCAGCCAATGGCGCCACGCTGCTGTGTCTCAGCCGATCAGGAGGGAGAATCTCGGGCGGCTGAGACACTCGTTGACATCGCTGGACAGAGAGGGACCTCAGGTAAGTGTTAGGAGGGCTGCTGCACACAGAAGGCTTTTTATCTTAATGCATACAGATTTGTGCAGCATTTTGGCATGGCGGAGTAAGCCCTGGGTAAATAAGCAGACCTTGCATTTTTTAATGCAAAGTCCACTTTAACTTTTCAAACACAAAAAAAGTGTATGCTTCTGTGTTAGGACAGACTTTTAGCTCTTGCTTTAGGCCATAAATCCACACAATGTGCGAGGCATGGTTCCAGCTCTGCTTTGAGCTGTACAGATGCAGACTAGTCAGCTACATCGTACCTGGCATAGTCTTGATCATTTAGTTCTGTGAGTATTTATCACTAGAAGCTTTCCTAGAACAGAGCATTTGTAGACCCTGAATCAAACGCTTTATACACTTCAGCTCTTGACCAAAGAAAGGACACTGCATTAAAAAAAAAAAGCTCTTTAAAAAGGGAATGTAGACATTCATTTTAGCTAGTGCCACTAAGGCCCCTTCCAAACGGGTGGACCCTGATCGGGTCCACCTGTCAGTTTTTTAGGCGGACCCGATCGGACCATCCATTGCCCTTTATGGAGCGGTGGATGTAAAATGGACATGTGTCCGTTTACACCCGCCGATATCCGATCTGTTAAAAACAGGTGGATGGGGGGTTCGTTCCCTATCTGTCTGGTGAATAAGATCGGATGACAGTCGGATGTAAACAGACAGGCGGACAGTTTTCATCTGACCCCCCCAAAGAGGAAGGGGGGCTGTGTCCCCTTTGCATAAGTGGAGAAGACATGGACCTGTCATCTGTCTTCTTAGCGGGGATCATAGGACAGATACCCCGCTGAGCAGGCAGATCCGCTGGCGGAGTCTGCCCGTGTGAAGGAGCCCTAAGGCTCCATTCACACTTGTACGACTCCAAAGTTTGGATGGGTGTGACTTGGATGTGTCACACATAGATTGGACTTGATGGACTTGTGTCTTTTTTCAACCTCAGCTACTATGCAACTATGTGACTTGTCCTTCTGCACTGTTGCATGTTTTTACATGCAACAGTGCATTCAGGTACGACTTTCATGCATCTTTGGAGGGTTAACATTGAAGTCTATAGCCCTCAAATTGCATCAAAGTGAGACCAAATTAGTGCATGAAAACATCTTTATTAATATAATATAGAAATTCTGCTTACCTGATACTTCAATACCTAGCATGGTTCTACCTGTTCCATGCTGCATGGTCCTATCAGAGTGCTCCGCAGTTTCTGAGTGCAGAAATGAAGTTAGGGGATTAAAAGTCAAGCAAAGGAATGTCATAGCACATAGTAACATCCTCGAGCGGTCCATCATGCCCAATCCTGTGGGAGAGTCTGGTTCATCTTTAACCTTCAATATAAACAAAATCAATGTGGTAAAACAATTACTGAAATATAAAATGTAAAGTAACACTGATCCATTAAACTAAATAGTGTGACATCCTGTGTTGTGGCCCACACATCTGGTATTTTTAGAAGAGTGAGAGCTTAGTTTTGTTTACCTTCTTTAAAGAGGTTAATGTGGCAGTAAACTTCCATCTCTTGCTTTTACCTATAGGTAAGCCTATAATAAGGCTTACCTATAGGTAGTGTCAATATCTCCTAAACATGCATCGTTTGAGATATTTACTGTACATGCCGCCAGTGATATCACTGGCGCATACTCTCTGAAGGAACGGCCGCCTGTGCCATTCCTTCGGAGCCCTGTGCCGTGAACGGCAGCTCCCATGCGGGAATGTCATCACCCCGAAGCAAGATGGCTGAACATGGGAGCGTCTGCAGCGCTGACATCTCAGCTGGAAGAGCTTAGTTTTAAGGGACGTTTAACATAATGTGCTAGTATGTGATGTATACTAGCACATTATGCCTTTACCTTGCAGGATAAGGCAAAAAAAAACGCCCAGCTGTTTACAACCGCTTTAAGACATCAGACTTGGAATAAGTGTGGTATCTCACAAAGTGCCTTCTGCTATTATGTCAAAGTCAACCAAAGTGACCAACCACTAACCAACCTAAGACCAAACAGATAAAGTTTATAGAAAGCTTGGTTACAAAAAGTGTTACAGGTCATTCATTTCTATTGTTTAAAGAACTCGACTATTAGGTCTCTACATTGACAAATACCAGAAAATACAAGAGTGGTAAATCTAAACTGCACAAGTTTCAGAACTCTATACATGTGCATGTTATGAATGGGACTATCTGAAACATAAAATTAATATGCAATTAGAAATCATCAACTATAAAACTACCTTAAAAGATGGTACATATTTTTACAGCACATTTTATTATGTTTTGCATGTGTGATGTATTGAATGTGTCTTTAATAGAAATAACATTGTACTGCTTGGTACTAAGAAGAAAGCCCACCTTTTCATCATCAAGGAGAGGGCTTCCAGGCTCTGAATCCACAGAGTAAGGGGAGAAGACAGCAGGAGAGCCAGAGTCAGAAGCTGGTGGAGACATCATTAAAATGTTTTGGTTGAAGTCGTCCATCTTCATTTCCATGCTAGTGTCAACCAAGCTGCTCAAATCAATCCCTTTCAAATATTCTGGAATATAAAAACATAAAATATATATTGCAACTAATCCATGAAATATATTTGTAAAAACGAGCAAGAAAAGAAAGATGTTCAAGAAGGTATTTTGAAAAAGGAAACTTTTGGCATCTTGAACTTGAGCGTGGCATCCTCATATGGATTATATTAGGTATTTTCTTGGTCACTTAAAGATTTATACAATTTTATCTCTCTGTGGGGTTGATTTACCAAAGGAAAATAGGACTGTGCACTTTGCAAGCGCAGCTGCACTCAGCAAGTGCAGTTGCCCCAGAACATAGTAAATGAGGGAAAGCTCTGCTGATTTCCATAATCCAAATCACATGCAAGCAAAAATACTATTTATTTTCCTTGCATGCGATCAGATTTTCTTTGTAAAGTGACGTTTTACCTCTGTGCCGGGACCAATCCGATTTATTTTGTTCATAAACGACCTGGAGGATGGGGTAAACTGCTCAATCTCTGTATTTGCGGACAATACTAAGCTAAGCAGGGCAATAACTTCTCCGCACGATGTGGAAACCTTGCAAGAAGATCTGAACAAATTAATGGGGTGGGCTAATGAGGTTTAATGTAGAAAAATGTAAAATAATGCATTTGGGTGGCAAAAACATGAATGAGATCTATACACTGGGGGGAGAACCTCTGGGGGAATCTAGGATGGAAAAGGACCTGGGGGACCTAGTAGATGATAGGCTCAGCACTGGCATGCAATGCCAAGCTGCTGCTAACAAAGCAAACAGAATATTGGCATGCATTAAAAAGGGGATCAACTCCAGAGATAAAACGATAATTCTCCCGCTCTACAAGACTCTGGTCCGGTCGCATCTAGAGCATGCTGTCCAGTTCTGGGCACCAGTCCTCAGGAAGGATGTACTGGAAATGGAGCGAGTACAAAGAAGGGCAACTAAGCTAATAAAGGGTCTGGAGGATATTAGTTATGAGGAAAGGTTGCGAGCACAGAACTTATTCTCTCTGGAGAAGAGACGCTTGAGAGGGGATATGATTTCAATTTACAAATACCGTACTGGTGACCCCACAATAGGGATAAAACTTTTTTGCGGAAGGGAGCTTAACAAGACACGTGGCCACTCATTAAAATTAGAAGAAAAGAGGTTTAACCTTAAACTACGTAGAGGGTTCTTAACTATAAGAGCGGCAAGGGTGTGGAATTCCCTTCCACAGGCGGTGGTCTCAGCGGGGGCATCGATAGTTTCAAAAAACTATTAGATAAGCACCTGAACGACCACAACATACAGGGATATACAATGTAATACTGACATATAATCACACACATAGGTTGGACTTGATGGACTTGTGTCGTTTTTCAACCTCACCTACTATGCAACTATGTAACCTCATTTACAAAGCTATAGAGCAACTGCACTTGCAAAGTGCAGTCTATTTGCCTTTAGTAAATTTATTCTACTTCCTGTGGGCCAACCAAGACTTTACTGTACCCCTCACTACAAAACCAGACAGAATATGCCTGCTTCAAATCTCTGTCACTACAGCCATTGTAATTTCAGGCACAACATTTTACTTACTGTTCTTTTGATTAGCCAGCTTAAGTGCCATGTTTTCCTGACGAAGTTTCTGGTTCACTTGCTGAAGGTACTTTATGTAATCAATAGCTTTTTTCAAAACCCCTGATTTATGCATCTGAAACACAAACATAGTTCTAGGTAAAGCCAAACAAACATTGCAGTGTACATAAAAGTATTACTAATCAATCGAGTAAACAATTATTACAATCATTTCAGAGACAGACAGCGACAGAGACAACGAGAGCGAGACAGAGACAACGAGAGAGTCAGCGAGAGCGTGACACACACACAGCAAGAGAGAGAGCAAGCACTAGAGAGAGAGAGAGAGACACGTTTTGCCGCATTTACATGCCGCGTTTAGAAGAGTTTAAAAAAAATTATATATATATATATATACACATACATTTTTCAAAAAATAGGCAAAAATTAAAAATGCCTGTAAACGAAACGCGGCTAAATGCGAGTTGCCACGTTTAGCCGCATTTAGAAGTGTTTGGTGCTTGAAATGCCTCTAAACTCAGCTTGTGAACTCATTTTTTTGCGTCCCAAAAAAAGCCTCTAAACTTAACTGCCTAGAAACGACTATAAACGACCCTGTGTACATATACTAATAAGATAACAGAGGAGAGTTCAGGAGCAGAAAAAAATGCCCAACTGCTCCTAAGAGCCGGTTCACACAGGAGCGACTTGGGATCCTACTTCAAGTCGCCCCAGGTCGCGCGACATGAGAAAATCAATGTTAGTGAATGAGAGCCGTCTTAATGTACACTACTGAAGACGCTCCGACTTCAGAAAAGGTTCCTGTACTACTTCAATCCGACTTCTAGGCGACTTGTACCCCTGATGACGTCAGTTGTGACGAACCGGCCGTAGGGTCACAACACCAGCACGCATCGCGCATGCGAGATTCTATTTTAAACAGCGGTGGAGTTTTTTTTTTCGTTTCCCCTGCCAGAAGTTTTATATTTGTTTTGTACGGTATTTTAATAAATCAACATAGTCTCCCTGCACTATTGGAGTCTTCTTTTCTTCTTGGCACTTATGGACAATCCTTGCTGGATTCCGTTGGAGAGAAAACTTTGATTGCCATAAGAGGAACGCTCCCGGGTCAGTATCCTTTGGACAGCACCTTGGTCTTGCATGCCGGAGGAATATCTACAGAGCTCCCTGCGGGACACCTCCTGAGGTCCATATATTTCTACTGAGCCTGTTTTGACCCCCCTGAATAAGGGAGGTCGCAGGCTGTCTGGTAAGCCTCCAACATTATTCACTAGGTGGTGGGCAGCACCTGTGGTGGAATATTGATCCAGGATTTAATTATTAATTTTTCATTTTCACCTGCATATACTCATTTTTCACTGTTGTACTGTCTATTATGTTAGATTAATCATACACTGGTTGATATAATTTTATTAGTTTGTCACCTGTTGACATATTTTTCATTGATATATTGTATTTACACTAAACGTCTGTTTAGCAGCAGCAGTGTACATGAGGCCTTAGCAATCCTAAACAGCTGTGACACTGAGGTCAGCTAAAAGAATATTTCCATCTAATCAGGAAAGAAAGGATGATGTCATTGTATCCAGGCAGAAAAAAGGACACTTTTGCTGCACATCCCACATTTGAAAATAAAGTTGATATTTACACAAAATTGTCACAACTACTATCTAGGTATTGCTAGAGAGCAGCGACATGAGAAAGGGAGCAACAAAGAACTTCTAAAAGCCTCTATTCACATTAACTGTTAGATGGGATGGCAGAAGGAATAGCAAATGTATCTGTAAAAACAGTACATTTTAACAATGGCTTGTCCCTTACCTTGGCATCTGTTCCCATAACCAAGTCTTTCAGTTCTATGATTTTATCATTGATTGAGGAACGATACCTCTTCTCAATGATATTGTGCGTTGTCCGCCTTTCACCCTCCTTTGGCACCTCTGGCTGTTTGAGAATACCAGGCACTTGCTTGATGGGCATCTTTTCATGTCCCATCATAACTGGCATCGTGGTCAGATAAGTTCCACCTCCTCCTACCAATGTCTAGAACAAAAGAAAATGTTTTTGTTTTTTTTAGGAAAATCCGATTTTCAGAAATGCAAAAGAGTTATGCAATATGAACACTCTGTTTAAGAGCAAATAATTTACAATCATATTTTTGAAGTACAGTGTTTATGTGAAAGTGATGCCTTAGATCTGGAGTATACTTGATTCACAGGAAGTATCAAAGCATTTTATACACATAAGTGCATGTATCATAAAATAAGATTATAAAATTCTTGTCTTCATCTTGAAAGTGACATGGATTCTCACCAGTACTTCATCGAAGACGCATTTAACATTAATGCCATTATATTTATTAACTAAACCCAGTCATAAATAAAAATAATATCTGGATATTAACAGGTTAGGACTTTCAGTAAATACTTGTTCCTAAAGGACAGCTTCATTTTTAGAGAAATGGCCCTATAGAACTTGCAATTTCCCCACTCTTGATAGAAACCCCACCCAGGCCCTTCCTGATGTGTCTCATTTGATCCAATGCCTGGCTATGTACTTCTCCGAATGGCTGTGTCCTGCATGAGTACAGAACAGCTACAGGAAGGAAGGAATGAAGCCACAGAAAGCATGCAAGTAGGTGCAGATTTGTGGCATCAACACAGGTCATCACACTGAGAAATTAGTAGTGCTTGAAGGATACAGCCACTCAATTAAAGTATGTGAACCCTTACCTTTTAAAACAACCCATTCAGTTTAAAATAGAAAATAAAAGGCAAAACGTGTGTGTGCTTGTGTTAAAATCTATCTATCTATCTATCTATCTACACACACAGCTATATCTATATAAAATACACACATACATACACACACAGCAGGTAAAATAAGTATTTATCACATCACCATTTTTATAGGTAAATGTATTTCTAAAGGTGCTATTGACAATTTTCACCACGTGGGTAACAACCCATGCAATCCATACAAAGAAACCAAAAAATAAATATGTTCAGAAATTAACTTATGTGTAATAAAATAAAATGACACTGCCAAAAAGTATTGAACACAAAGAAAGGGAGGTGCAAAAAGGCATGGAAAGCCAAGACATTAGCTTTAATCTATCAGTAATTAAGAAGCAATCCTGCCCCTTGTCAGTGCAAATTAACCTCTTGCCGACCAGCCGCCGCAGTTATACTGCGGCAGGTTGCCTCGGCTGCGCAAATCGCCGTAGGTGTACGTCAGGCTCGTACACAGCGATTTGTGGGCTCATGAGCGCGCTCCCATTGGCCAGTGGGGGAGCCAATGAGCGGATTCGGTGGACTATGTCCGCCGGCCACCCACGATCGTTCCCCGCAGTGACAAAGAGGGGATCTGCCAGTGTAAACAAGGCAAATCTCCGTTCTGACAGGGAAGATCAAACAGATCCTGTCTTCTGCTATGCAGGAAAGGCGGATCTGTGTGCTGTTCCAGTGAGCCCTTCCCTCATACAGTTAAAACACACAGTGATGGAGCACAGTTAACCTTTTGATTGCCCCTGATGTTAACACCTTCCCTGCCAGTATCATTAGTACAATAACAGTGCATATTTATTAGCACTGATTACTGTAGTAACGTCACTGGTTCCCAAAAAAGTGTAAAAAATGTCCGTTAGGTGTCCGATCTGTCCGCTGCAATGTCGCAGTCCCCCTAAAAAAAAAAAAATCACTGAGCAACGCCATTACTAGTAAAAAAGAAATAAATGATAAAAAAAGCCATAAATATATCCCCTATTTTGAAGACACTGTAACTTTTGTGCAAACCAATCAATATACGCTTATTGGGATTTTTCTTATCAAAAATATATAGCAGAATACAAATTGGCCTAAATTGAGTAAAACATTTTTTGGAAATGTTTTATAGCAGAAAGTAAAAAAATTTGTTTTTTTTTTCAAAATGGTCGCTCTTTTTTTGTTTATAGCGTAAAAAACTAAACGCAGAGGTGATCAAATAACACCAAAAGAAAGCTCTATTTGTGGGAAAAAAGAAAATTTTGTTTACGTACAGAGTCGCACGACTGTGCAATTGTCAGTTAAAGCGACGCAGTGCCGTATCGCAAAAAATGGTCTGATCATTAAGTGGGTAAATCCTTCCAGAGGTGAAGTGGTTATTAGCTGGTTTAGTCTCATCTGATGGCCTATAAAAAAGGTGTCTTATTACCAAGGAGTCACACAAAAAACATCTCATGATGGGTAAAAGCAAAGAGCTCTCTCAAGACCTTTGCAGCCTTATTGTTACAAAACATACTCAAGGCATTGGTTACAGAAGGATTTCTAGACTTACGAATGTTCCAGTGAGCACTGTTGGTGCCATAATCTGGAAGTGGAAAGAACATAATTTAACCATAAACTGGCCACGGCCAGGTGCGCCTCACAAGATTTCTGACAGAGGAGTGAAAAGAACTATCAGAAAAGTTGCCCAAGAGCCACTTGTGGAGAGCACTGAACCACCATGGCTTGTATGCACGCTCACCATGCAAGACTTCATTGTGGAAGAAAAAGCATTTTGTAGCTCGTTTAAAGTTTTCTGCACAACATTTATGTGAAATACTGGGACAATATAGTCTAGTCAGATGAGACCAAAATTGTACTCTTTAGAGGCCATAATACACACCATGTTTGGAGGTCAAATGGCACTGCACATCACCCCAAAAACACCATACCAACAGTGAAGTTTGGAGATGGGAATATAATGGTGTGGGGCTGTTTTTCAGCATACGGTACTGGCAAACTTCATATCGTTGAAAAAAGGATGAATGTAAAAATGTACCAGGACATTTTTTATAAAAATCTGCTGCCATCTACCAAGATGATGAAGATGAAATGAGAGTGGACATTTCAGCAAGACAATGATTCCAAACACACAGCCAAGGAACCTCTCAATTGGTTTCAAAGAAAGAAAATAAAGCTGCTAGAATGACCCAGCCAATCACCCGATTTGAATCCAATAGAAAATCTATGGAAAGAACTAAAGATCAGGGTTAACAGAAGAGCTCCATGGAACCTTCAAAATTTGGAGACTGTGTGAAAAAATGGGCCAAAATCACACCTGAGCAATGCATGCGATTAGTTTTTCCATACAGGAGGCATCTTGAAGCGGTAATTACCAACAAAGGATTTTGTACAAATTAAATACATTTCAGTTAGTGTGTTCAGTACTTTTTCCCTGTGTCACAGGCTGTTACCAACATGTGGTGACATTTTAATTTCAATAGAATCTTTAGAAATATATTTACCTAGAAAAATGGCGACACGTTCAATACTTAAGTGCAAAAATTCTGCACTGTGTATACAGAAATAACAAAAAAGGCAGCTAACACATAAGCAGTATAGCCAACTTGAAAATCATATACAGTATCTCACAAAAGTGAGTACACCCCTCACATTTTTGTTAATATTTTATTATATCTTTTCATGTGACAACACTGAAGAAATTACACTTTGATACAATGTAAAAGTAGTGAGTGTACAGCTTGTATAACAGTGTAAATTTGCTGTCCCCTCAAAATATCTCAACACACAGCCATTAATGTCCAAACTGCTGGCAACAAAAGTGAGTACACCCCTAAGTGAAAATGTCCAAATTGAGCCCAAAACTTCAATATTTTGTGTGTCCACCATAATTTATACTTACCCCTCTTGGGCATGGAGTTCACCAGAGCTTCAAATGGTTGCCACTGGAGTCCTCTTCCACTCCTCCATGACGACATAACGGAGCTGGTGGATGTTAGAGACCTTGCACTCCTCCACCTTCCATTTCAGGATTCCCTACAGATGCTC
This sequence comes from Aquarana catesbeiana, assembly GCF_042186555.1. Classification (NCBI taxonomy): domain Eukaryota; kingdom Metazoa; phylum Chordata; class Amphibia; order Anura; family Ranidae; genus Aquarana; species Aquarana catesbeiana. Next base: position 151,698,209 of record NC_133330.1, read on the forward strand.
AATAGGGTTTAGGTCTGGAGACATGTTTGGCCAGTCCATCACCTTTACCCTCAGCATCTTTAGCAAGGCAATGGTCATCTTGGAGGTGTGTTTGGGGTCGTTATGTTGGAATACTGCCTTGTGGCCCAGTCTCCGAAGGGAGGGGATCATGCCCTGCTTCAGTATGTCAAAGTACATGTTGGCATTCTTGGTTCCCTCAATGAACTGTAGCTCCCTAGTGCCGGCAGCACTCATGCAGCCCCAAACTATGACACTCCCACCACCATGCTTGACTGTAGGCAAGACACACTTGTCTTTGTACTTCTCACCTGGTTGCCGCCACACACGCTTGACACCCTCTGAACCAAATACGTTTATCTTGGTCTCATCAGAACCCAGGACATAGTTCCAGTAATCCATGTCCTTAGTCTGCTTGTCTTCAGCAAACTGTTTGCGGGCTTTCTTGTGCATCATCTTTAGAAGAGGTGTCCTTTTAGTCTGCCATGCAGACCAATTTGATGCAGTGTGCGGCATATGGTCTCAGCACTGACAGGCTGATCCCCACCCCTTCAACCTCTGCAGCAATGCTGGCAGCACTCATACATCTATTTCCCAAAAAGACAACCTCTGAATATGACGCTGAGCACTTGCACTCAACTTCTTTGGTTGACCATGTTGAGGCCTGTTCTGAATGGAACCTGTCCTGTTAAATCGCTGTATGGTCTTTGCCACCGTGCTGCAGCTCAGTTTCAGGATCTTGGCAATCTTCTTATAGTCTAGACCATCTTTATGTAGTGCAGTAGTTCTCAACTCCTGTCCTCAGGACCCACTAACAGGCCAGATTTTAAATATTACCTTGGGGAGATGCAGACTAGAATACTGCAATCACTGAGCAACAAATGATATCACCTGTGATGTATTTATGTTATCTTGCAAACCTGGCCTGTTGGTGGGTCCTGAGGATGGGAGTTGAGAACCACTGCTGTAGAGCAACAATTCTTTTTTTTTTTTTTTTTCAGATCCACAGAGAGTTCTTTGACAGGAGGTGCCATGTTGAACTTCCAGTGACCAGTATGAGAGAGTGAAAGTGATAAACACCAAATTTAACACACCTGCTCCCCATTCACAGCTGCGACCTTCTAACACTAATGAGTCACATGACATCGGGGAGGGAAAATGGCTAATTGGGCTGAAATTTGGACATTTTCACTTAGAGGTATATTCACTTTTGTTGCCAGCGGTTTAGACATTGATAGCTGTGTGTTGAGTTATTTTGAGGGAACAGCAAATTTACACTGTTATACAAGCTGTACACTTATTACTTTACATTTAGGCAAAGTGCAATTTCTTCAGGGTTGTCACATGAAAAGATATAATAAAATATTTACAAAAATGTGAGATATTGTGTATATAGATATATAGATAGATATAGATATATATATATATATATATATATATATATATATATATATCTCTATATCTATCTATATCTATATACAGTATATCTATCTAAAGTGGCACAGCAAGGCCATGCCACTGTGTGATAAGGCAGTCTGGACCAGGTTTTGTAGAAAATAAGCCCACTAATGGTACAGGTGTGTGCTGTTCTATAAGGAAAGACAGGATTAGAGGTCAGGGCTCTACCAAGCCAAGAAAGACAGTGTGTGAAGGAAGCCGTGGGTGGTGCTGGCATGCACCATACTGTCCAAATCAGGACAGACTAAGGCCCGAGCTGGAGAGAGAGTCCAGGAGGAACAAAGCAGCTAGGGAGCAGCGGGGAAGAAAAGATACAGAGCTGAGGTACAGCATCTGTGCACAAACACTGGAATGTGTCTGATGGTCAGGGGGACTATGCAGTACTACTCGGAGCAGTAAATGCTGCCACAAGAGAGCCAGGAGGCTCAGTGTTATGTTTCATTTGTATCGATGGTAAAAACCCCCTGTGTGGGACTGACTTTTAATAAGGCTAAAAAAAGCCTGGAACTCCGCTTTAATAATGAGATTAGAAATGCTGATGTAAATATGGGTTAATGCAGCCTGTTAAGGCTGAAAACACAAAACCCTGTGAGAGTGAAACGCTGCCAGCGCACGGTGGTAAAAATGTGGTATTGCAAGGTGAAAGAAAAACTGACAAGTGTAATGTGGCATATGCTGTTGAGCCCCTTTGTCGGTCTGCGTCTCTGTTGGTGGATGCAGTGCTGCAAAGCACCAGCGAATGAAGCACATTTGATAGGGATGGCTTGGCCAAGAGGCTAATAGCAATGCTGAAAGAAATTTCTGTAGGCAATAGTGAGGCGGACACCTGGTCTGCTGAACAGCCGGTAGACAAGGGCGCATTGACTGCTGAAGTTAACCCCTTTAATGACATAAGGTCCGAGTGTGCGTGAACGAACAGCAGAAATTGTACCCACAGTGGATGAAGGAGTTGATGGTCTAGTGTGTCTTGTGACGACAGACCTGCTCAAAGAAATGTTAGAATCATGGAGTGTATAGCCAGTGTACATCTTGCCATTCTCTCCTGGGTCAGGAGAACTTATACCACGGGGTACTGCTAATTGGAGCTGGATATTACAGGCTGTACTGGGCAAAGGTTGGCAAGAATGGAGTTGCAATGTGATGCAATGTTTTCTGATAATGCTTAAAGTTGTCTCACAGTGTGCTGGGTTGCTTTCTATTGATTTTGTGTATGAGAAGCACTACAGAGCACTGTTGGACAGGTCAGAGGTATTGGTTGAAGTACCAGAGGACACAGAAATGGTTAAAGAGACTAGTGTATAAAAATGTGTTGAAAAAGGCCGGATAGTAGAACATTCGCTAGTGGCGTGTTGGACAACACTTTAGGAAGGTCCCATGGGGAGTAACCGCTTGCCTGTATGTCGTCCTTCCTCAGACACTGTCCTAGCAAATAATAGGACAAGAGTTCCTGATGATGGTTTGGTTGCCAAGAAACCTGAAAGACAGATGGTAATGACTGAGGTTAATAAAAGTAGCAATAGGGGTGGTAGAGAGAGCAGTGGGACCGCAGGGGTCATAAAGAAGTGCTTGTGGAAACATACCCAGAAAAAGGAGCTGGGCCCATGTGGCCAATGTCTGGCACAGAGGTGTCCCAACCACAGTGATGGGTTTATGAGTTTCTACATCCGGGTCAAAATTAGGGGGGTGGAGGGGGATATGTGGCATGGCGAGGCCATGCCACTGCATGATAAGGCAGTCTGGGCCAGGATTTGGGGAAAACAAGCCCACTAATGACACAGGTGTGTGCTGTTCTTTTAGGAAAGACAGGATTAGAGGTCGGGGCCCCACCCACTTGATGAAGTCAGTGTGTGAAAGAAGCCATGAGAGGTGCTGGCAGGCACCATACTGTCCAGGTCAGGACAAACTAAGGCCCGAGCTGGAGAGAGAGAGTCTAGGAGGGACAGAGCAGCGAGAGAGCTGCAGGGAAAGAAAGACACAGAGCTGAGGTACAGCATCTGTGCACGAACACTGGGACGTGTTTGATGGTCAGAAGGACCATGCAGTACTACTTGGAACAGTAAAGCTGCCAGGAGGCTGAATTTTATGTTTGTATTGATGGTGAGAACCCCCTGCATGGGAAGACATGTAAGAATGTTGACTTTGTTTTAAATAAAAGTGGGCAGTAAAGCCATGAAAACTATATCTGGGGTGGAGTAAACTCACTGTTTTGGCCCTACCATTGAACTAGGAAACCCTGATGTGCCATATAGATAGATAGATAGATAGATAGATAGATAGATAGATAGATAGATAGATAGATAGATAGATAGATAGATAGATAGATAGAATGAGAATATATTATATATATATATATATATATATATATATATATCTTACATACACACACTTCTATATCAAGATCAAAATAAATATCTTTTTTCCTTTAGAGTAGGGGTGGAGGAACAGCAGTACACTGAATGGCTGTGCGGGGGGGGTGAAAAGAAAAAACTGATCATTAGAGGACAGGCAGACAATTCTTCCAGCACAACCTAGAAAACTGACCACGCTGAGATGGATATGGTTCTCATGCCTAGCGTGGTCAGTTTGAAATAGGAAAACAGGGGGACTGGCAAGATCACCAGGTAGTTCACACAAAGGAATACAAAGAAAACAGGACAATTTTTAAACACAAGAACATGGTACAACTGGCACATAGTAATATGAAATGTTGGGGTAACATTCTGTTTAATGGCTTTTCTTGCCCACTTCTATTAAAATGAGGTTATTGGTTTCCTTCGCATGGGATTTGCTCAGCATTTCAATTTTTTGTTTGTCAGATGCATGACTTAAAGTGGATGTAAACACGATTCATTACATTTGAGCTAGCCACATATCTGTAGTGTTTTCCTATCTCTCTCCAAAGCACTGAGTCAACTAGCTTTCTCCTGCTGTTATCAGCCTGACAAGTTCTCTGACACATGAGATAAAAGCAGCCTGAAATTTGTGTCCTGGGAGGTTGCTATAAATAGATTAGAAGACAGCTTGCCTTCTCACAGCAGAGCTCTGCACATTACTTCCTTCCTTTGCCAATGTGGAGTGGGGGTGTGTGCCTTTCCTCCAATCAGTTGTCTTGGCTGTATGCCAATAATCCACTCACAGTGCTGAACAGGAAGAGAAAATCTGTAACAGGAGGTGCACTTTCTGAAGTATATACAAAGCTGAAGACAGCAGATATACATGCAAAACTTATGTAGGGAGATTTATTTAATCTCTGTATATCATCCGAGGTTGTTCACTTCACTGGGTATATGTGAGGGTTTACATCCACTTTAAGCCTTGCACACACACGGGACGAAAATTGTCAGAAATCGGCCAGCCTGTTTATACAGCTGTCTTTTCTAATGAAATCATTCTCATGACTGGTTTCTGTAGAATGGGCAAAACCAGCCTTAATCCTCAGGCCCTTGCCTGTCTCCTCCAGACAGTTTACTCACACAAACTCTTTGCACTAGGATTGAGGGGAGAGAGAATTAAAATATAATGGGGCAGTCAAGTCAGACAGGAGGCAGACACCAATGGAGGGTGGAATAGGGAAAGATGAGGGAAGGGCTATGGCGGGTGATAACAAGATTGCCATGTTACAAACAAAATTGGCAATTACAATACTATTCGTACTAAAAAAAAAAAAAAAAAAAAAAAAAAAAAAAAAAATATATGCAAAACACAAGTACAAAATGCAGCAATGAATCAATCGGTTTGTTCACCAATGGCAGACATCTGACAAGCAAAATATTAGAGCTATAAGCTTTGGTGCATGAAGAGAGCTATAAGAACTATTGGTATTGCTGCATCTTGGTTTTATGGGCTATATTCCAGGCTATGCTCTCTTTCGGAGAGAGGGTGAAATGAAAAGGTAGTGTGAAAAAGTACCTTGTGGATGCAGTGTGATGGTGTGGAGCAGCATATGGGTGTGCACACTTCAAAGTTCATTATTTAAAGTAGAACTACAGGCTAAACTTTTGGATAGAGGAAGGAAGGGTTATAACCCGTCAGATTTTTTTTTTTTTCACCATCTGTGTCCCATTGCGGAGATTTCCCTTCACTTCCTGTCCCATAGCCAAAACAGGAAGTGAGAGGAAATCCCTGCAAATTAGGGAATTCCTTGGAGATCCCCAGGTTATCAAAACTAGTGTCACCATTGGAAGATTTCCCCTCAATTATTTTTCTGGGGACAATTCAAAATTTGGGATTTTCCTTTACTTTCACTGTTAATAATAATGGTAAACAGGACAAATAGAGAGGGTGAATCTCCTCAACAGGGGCACAGGCAGCAATAAAAACTGATAGGGGTTCTAATCCTTCTACACTCTATCCAAAACAAAAAAAAGCTTTGCCTTTAGTTGTGCTTTAACCACTTGCCGACCAGCTCCTGTACATATACGCTGGCAGTTTAAAGATGGATATCTCGGTAATGGCAGCAGCTGCTGCCACTACAGAGGTACCCATCTTTTCGGCCGACCGTTCTGTTTACGATAATGGTGGTCTCTGCAGCGGATTCGTTGCGAGATCACCGTTATTGGCAGCGAGAGAGGGGCCACCCCCCCTCCCGTCGCTCTCCCGCGCCCTCCGCCGCGGCGATCGGGACCTGTCTGTGGCTGGGTATGGAGACGAGTAAGGGGAAGATGGCCCCCACCCGTCTCCATACTATAGCAGGGCGGAAGCAACGTCAAAATGTCACTTCCGCCCATACGTCTTAAAGGGCCATTTTTCTGTTGTCATTTTTTCTAATGACAATTTTTTTTTTTTTTTAATTGCATTTAAGTCCAAATATGAGATCTAAGGACTTTTTGACCACACATCTCATATTTAAGAGGACCTGTCATGCTTTTTTCTATTACAAGGGATGTTTACATTCCTTGTAATAGGAATAAAAGTGACCCTTTTTTTTTAAAAAAACAGTGAAAAAATAAATAAAATCAAGTAAAATAAAGAAGAGCTCGCGCGCAGAAGCGAACGAATACATGAGTAGCGCCCGCATATAAAAGCGGTGGTCAAACCACACATGTGAGGTATCGCCACAATCGTTAGAGCAAAAGCAATAATTCAATATGCGGGCACTACTTACGTATGCATTCGCTTCTGCACACGAGCTCGGCGGGACGGGGCGCATTTAAAAACTTTTTTTTTAAAAACTTTTTTTCTTATTTATTTTACCTTTTATTTTTTCACTGTTCTTTTTACAAAAAAAAAAGTGTCACTTTTATTCCTATTACAAGGAATGTAAACATCCCTTGTAATAGAAAAAAAGCATGACCTTAGATCTCATATTTACACTAAAATGCAATATAAAAAAAAAATTAAAAAGGCCCTTTAAGAGCTATGGGCGGAAGTGACGTTTTGACGTCGTTTCGGCCCTGCAATGGTATGGAGATGGGTGGGGGCCATCTTCCCCTCACTCGTCTCCATACCCAGCCAGCAGAAGGACCCGATCGCCTCCGCTGCTGCCTCTGATAAGCGCCGGAGGGCACTGGGGGGGGGGCCTCTCCTGCCGCCGATAAAAGTGAATTCGCAGCGAATCCACCACAGAGACCACCATTATCGGAATCCGGACCTCCAGCCGAAAAAAAGGATACCAGGGTTATGGCAGCTAGCTGCTGCCATAACAAATATATCCCTCTTCAAAGTTAGGACGTATACCGGCGTGTGGCGGTCCGGAAGTGGTTAAGTTTGTTACATGCTTCCCAGTGTTAATGAGGAGGAGATCCAGCTCCTTGCACAGACAAAAAGGTCTGCGATTGCTGGGACAGTGATAATGGGGGATTTTAATCGCCCTAAAATTTACTGGTGTAATGACACTGCTGGAACAGTAAAATTTTTAAGCCTATTACAACACAATTTCATGGTGCAGTTCATAGAGGCCCCGACTAGAAATGATGCTCTGCTGGACCTGGTAATCTCAAATCATGCAGAGCTTATTACCGGTGTTCATATAAAGGAACATCTGGATAGCAGTGACAATAACATGATTTCATTTACTGTAAGCTGTAAACAAGAAACACATACTGGAAAGATAAAAAAGCTTATTTTAGGGAGCAAATTTTCCAAGGCTGAGGGCTGCTCTCCAAGACTTAGACTGGGAGGGAATATTGAAAAACACAGAACAGAAATGGGAATGCTTTAAATTAACTGTATGCAAAACACACTGCAAAACATATTCCCATGGGCAATAGGTTTAAAAAGCTAAAAATAAAACCTATGTAGCTCAAATTCAAAGTTAAAAGCCATAAATAAAGCCATGCATACTCCAGCGATGCGCTGTCACCGCTGACAAGGCTTCCATCCTCACCTAGTCTTCCTTCTGGGTTCGAGGGCTCAGTCCATCTGATTGGCCGAGCCGCAGTGACGTCACTCCCGGGCATAGTTGGCACTCATGCCTCATCAGTGCCAACTATCAGTGCCATCTATCAGTGCCGCCTACCAGTGTCCATAAGTGCTGCCTATCAGTGTCGCCTCATCAGTGCCCTTCAGTGAAGGAGAAAAATTTCTTACAAAACTTTAAAACAGAAACAGTATGTTCCAGCAAAGGTATTTATTTAAAATAAAATCATACACAGTCCATAAACTCAAGCAGGTAAGAAAAGCAGGTTTGAATCAGCCGCAGTGTCTACCATCTCCGTTCCCAGTGGATGCCTGTTAAGGAGAAACATGTCGGGTGGAGCATGAGCCTGTGACATCACCACGCTGAACAGCTGACTGTTAGACACTGCGGCCGATTCAAACCTGCTTTTCTTACCTGCTTGAATTTATGGACTGTGTATGATTTTTTTCTAAATAAATACCTTTGCTGGAACATACTGCACCATGAAGCCCTCTTGTATTCCTCCTTACATGAGAATACCCAGATCCTGGCTTTTATGAGAGTGTCCCGGAGAGTGAAGTTTTGTCCTTGCTGATTCCTAGATAAACAGGTGGATTCCTCTCTGCTTTCAATCACCGTGAGTTCACCTGCCGGCAGGCCAATGCACAAGCACTTCTAATCTCTATCGTTTGAGATCCAACGGATCTGGTAAGCAGTTTGTATTTGCATTCTATGCTCCGTATTTCAGATGATTCGATTGAATGTGTCTTGCTTTTCGAGATTAAGTGAAGAACTTTTGCATCTCCTAAATTTGGAAGGATCATTTTGGGATATTCTTTTTTTGATAAATTTACTTTTGGTTTTATTCATCTATTTTTTATATCACATGGACTATTTGTTTTTTGATACACCACCCAATTTTTCATATTATCATGTTTTAGAGAATTTGTTCACAGCAATATTTTTTTTGTTATTTGTAGCGGTTTCTTTGCGCATCTTTTTCTTTCGCAATATTGGTTTTAGGTTTGGTATTTGACCTATAGAGGTGCAGCATTTAATCACGCTTTATTTAGTTATATCACTTGTGCACATATTTTTTGTATATATTAATTGGTTAGCGCAAATATCCCCTTCTTTTTCATGCAAAACTATACCCAAATTAAATTTTTATCATTTTGTTCACACAAATAGAGCTCTCTTTTGGTGGTATTTATTCACAAATCAGTTTATTTTTTGCGATATAAACGGAAAAAAAAGAGCGGAAATTTAAAAAATAAATAAATAAATAATAAATAATAATATTTTCTACTTTCTGTTTTAAAAGAAATCCAATAAAATCTAATTTTGTCATAAATTTAAGCCAAAATGTATTCTGCTACACGTCTTTGGTAAAAAAAAAAAATCCCGTTAAGTGTATAATAATTGGTTTGTGTGATCACGGACATGTGTGTGCAGATGATCATTGGGACATATGATTTTACTGTTACATATGTGGGGGACAGGTGTTTTTACTGTGTGGGGACAGTGTTTTGGGGACATTGTGTGTTTACACTGTGTGGGGACGCTGGGCCGGTGATCAGTGTGTAAAAAGCTGTAACTAAAAAAAAAAAAAAAAAAAACAGCTCATACTCATTGATCACCGGCTGGCTTCAGTGATCCGCTCTCCTCGCTGACAACTTCCATGTGAGGATAGCCGATCGCCTAGAAACCGGCTCTCTATTTACATCAAATGACAGGGCCAATCACAGAGCCCTCCTGCCGATCGGAGATGCGCAGTGTCCAGGTGACACGAGCGCATCGGGATCACGCCGCTGCACAGGCACGCGCGATCGATCCCCCTCCTGAGTGACGTTCCTGAACCGTATATGTGCAGTGGCCGGGTGGGAGGTGGTTAAAGCGTGCCATCCCTCCATACTCGTGCGCAGAAGCGAACCCATACGTAAGTTGCGCCAGCAAATGTAAACAGTGTTTAATCCATAGTATATAGGGGAAAAAAAATCCGTGCTGCCTCCTACTAATCAATAGTGATCTGAAAAAATAATAAAATAAATGGTGAAAAAATAGTGGAAAAAACAAGCAATTCTATTTAAGATTCAAAACATAGGGTTAAATTCTTAACCATTAGATAAAGTGATAGCGTGTAGGTGCTGAATTTCAATTAGCCTGAATATCGGCTCGTAAATAGTGCAAAAGAAAGGGGTTACAATTGCGCAACCTTATAACAAATATATGATAGTCAATATCAACTCTCAAGTCCATATGATACTTTCAAAGAACTGAAAGCATTAGACAATACTGTGCTAACAATCAAGTCCATATGCTATATTTTGTCCACCAAACAAGGGATAAAGCTGATAATATCCAAAACATTAGCAAGTTGATTGGGACTGCTCATTCGCTGTATTTAGAGGTAAAAAGGGCCGCTTACCGGATAAGGTGGATCTTAGGTTATAGAGATCAAATTAGCTCAGCAATATGTTGGTCTATCCGTGGGCATTCCTACCGAACTCCTTCCGAGCCTTCGTTATATTTGCTCAAGGATGGATCGGTCTGACCTTAGAGGTTTGTCCTGATGTACCACTGAGCCGATATTCCTCCTGGTAAGTGACCCTTTTTACCACTAATACACCGAACGAGAAGTCCCAATCAACTTGCTAATGTTTTGGATATCAGCTTTTTTCCATGTTTGGTGGACAAAATATAGCATATGGACTTGATTGTTAGCACAGTATTGTCTAATGCTTTTAGTTCTTTGAAAGTATCATATGGACTTGAAAGTTGATATTGACTATCATATATTTATATTATAAGGTTGCGCAATTTTACCCCCTTTCTTTTGCAGTGTTTAATCCACACATGTGAGGTATTGCTGCGATCGTTGTATCAAGAGCAAATTCTAGCACTAGATTTCCTCTGTAACTCTAAACTGCTATGCTTTAAATGTTAAACATTTAAAGCATAGCCTATGGAGGATTTTTAAGTACCATAGTTTGTCACCGTTCCTCGAGTGTGCGCAATTTTAAAGCATGACATGTTAGGTATCTATTTACTCAGCGTGACATCTTTCACATTATACAAAAACATTGGGATAACTTTACGGTTTTGTTTTAATTCATGAAAGTGTATTTCTTCCAAAAAAATTGCATTTGAAAGATCGTGTGACATAAAATATTGCAACAATCGCCATTTTATTCTCTAGGGTCTAAGCTTAAACATACACTATATATACACACATAATAATAACTATATATATATTTATATTGTATACATACATACATATATATATATATATATATATATATATATATATATATATATATATATATATATATATATATATATATATATATATATATATATATATATATATATACACACACACATATATATATATATATATATATATATATACACACACACACACACACACACACACACACACACATATATATATTATATACACACACACATACATACACACAGTTGTGCTCATAAGTTTACATACCCTGGCAGAATTTATGATTTCTTGGCCATTTTTCAGAGAATATGAATGATAACACAAGAACTTTTCTTTCACTGATGATTATTATATATATATATATATATTTTTTTTTTTTTTTAGTGTTTAGCTGAAGCCATTTATCATCAATTAACTGTGTTTACTCTTTTTAAATCATAATGACAACAGAAAATATCAAAAATGACCCTGATCAAATGTTGACATACCCCAGTTCTTAATACCGTGTATTTCCCCCTTTAACATCGATGACAGCTTGACGTCTTTTGTGGCATTTGTGGACGAGGCTCTTTATCTTCTCAGATGGTAAAGCTGCCCATTCCTCCTGGCAAAAAGCCTCCAGTTCCTGTAAATTCTTAGGCTGTCTTGCATGAACTGCACATTTGAGATCTCAGAGTGGCTCAATGATTTTGAGATGGCCACTCCAGAACCTTCACTTTAACCTGCTGTAGCCAATGACAGGTCAACTTGGCCTTGTGTTTTGATTCATTGTCATGTTGGAATGTCCAAGTACGTCCCATGCGCAGCTTCTTGACTGGTAAATGCAAATGTTCCTCCAGTAGTTTTTGATAACATACTGCATTCATCTTGCCATCAATTTTGACCAAATTTCCTGTGCCTTTGTAGCTCACACATTCCCAAAACATCAGAGATTCACCTCAGTGTTTCAGTAGGAATGGTGTACCTTTCATCATAGGCCTTGTTGACTCCTCTCCAAATGTAGCATTTATGGTTGTGGCCAAAAAGCTAAATTTTGGTCTCATGACTCCAAATGACTTTGTGCCAGAAGGTTTGAGGCTTGTCTGTGCTGTTTGGCATATTGTAAGTGGGATACTTTGTGGAATTTGCATAGTAATGGCTTTCTTCTGGCGACTCGTCCATGCAGCCCATCTTTCTTCAAGTGCCTCCTTATTGTGCATCTTGAAACAGCCACAACACATGTTTTCAGAGAGTCCTGTATTACACCTGAAGTTATTTGTGGGTTTTTCTTTGCATGGATGTAAGATGCAAGGGTCTGTCAGGAGTCCAGAAACTCATTGACCTTTTATACACACACGCACTAATTACAAGCAAACGGATCACAGGTGAGGATGGTTACCTTTTTAATAGCCATTCAAACCCCTTTGTGTCAACTTGTGTGTATGTTATCAGGCCAAAATCACCAGGGTATGTAAACTTTTGATCAGGGTCATTTGGATAGTTTGCATTGTCATTATAATTTAAAAGGAGTAAACAGTTGATTGATAATAAATGGCTTCAGGGCAGACCCCCCCCCCATCAGGAAAGTAGCAGTTTGGGGGTGGCATAGCCCCACAGTTAAGATGTGTTTTTATCACCCCCCCCCCCCCTCCATCCACACCCTCCTTTAGCTGCAGTGGCCAGGGGTGTACACATGCTGTAGCCACAGCAGGAGCTATACACTATGTCATGATTGGTGGGTGTAGCACCTCCCAAGCAAGAACCATTCAAGTGAATGAGGCCACTCTGCAAGTGCCCTGCAACCTTGTGCAGTACAGCAAACAGGGGGTTGAAGCAGGCAGCATTGTGTTGCTTTCACGCCACCTGCTTTAACCCCTTAGTCCCCACAGAAGCATGCAGTTGAGGGGCACTTACATAATGACCCCATTTACTTGAATGAGTCACAATTGACTTGTGGTAGCATCCACCAAAAAGGACAGGGGCTTAATTCCTGCTGCAGCATGTGTACACTTTTGGTTGCTGCCCCAGCAGCTAAAGGGGGTGGGATTTGGGAACAAAACCATGACTCAACGGCAGGGTACAATCCCCAACTTTATCTGTGAACGAGCCCTAAGGGTGTCGATGCCGAATGCAATTCAGGGCTCATTCACAAGTGCAGCAGGCACTGCTGCTCCTCTGAAAAGCGATCAGTGTTTGAGGTGGTGAGGAGGCGATATGTTGCCTCTTCACCATCGGATTTAAACCCATGATTGCCGTGCAATGCACAAGACTGCCATACTGTAGTACGGAAATTGGAGGTTTAAATCAGGTGTGAGGAGGTGACACTGTGCCCGGTGATCTTTGACTTGTCCCAGGTTATTCAGGTAGATCTGCACCTATTTAGGTTGCCTACCCCTGCTCTAGAGGAGCAACAGGGTTTCACAGAAACTCTGGTTGAGAAAAGGCAGATCTAAACTGACCTCTAGATGAAATGGCAGGCTGACACACCAGTTTTCCTCTACAGCTTTGTGCGCAATGGCCTTTTCTTGAAGCTTACTGCAATATATTGAACTGTAGAGATTTTAATGTGGAGGAGATCATGCCGCCTAATGAAAAATAATCTCTTTCACCCCATTATACCAGATAAGATGGCACAAAAATGTTTACATTATAAAAGGGAAATATCTTATCAGGATCTCCTTTATCTAAGCTTTCTACTTACTTTCATTATTGGACTAGGGTGCAGCAAACAGTAGAGCTGCACATGGCCACATGCAAGGCACCTTGACCTACAACATTATAATCTTTCAAGAGAAATCCATCAATCATTAATTACTTTCCATTACTAGAACCTGCTAACTAGGGCCTTTTCCCTAAATATTTGTACACCGAGGAGCAGCAGTACCAAGAAAAGGTTTTGCTCTTCAGTAAGCTCACAAGTATAGATTATATCAGCCTGTACACTAGGTCCACCTACATTAGTTCCTTGTAATTATTGGTAATAGGAGTAAAAACAAAAACAACAAAAATCTATACAGTGGTATAGCCCTAATATTTTTCAAACGCTGTATTAAAATAACAGCATCCTTATGCAGTAGGTCTATTGATCTGGTGTTATTAAAGGTTTCTTTTCTGTTTGGATGATCTGCCCCTGCAATAGTTTTCTTTTAAATTATGCTCTATAATAGCTAGATATCCTCGGTTTTTAATGTAGCAATAGTTCTGCAAAAGAAAATACCATGGATGTTACAATTCCCTACAGACGGTGTAAACATTTTTATTTCCATAAAGTACATTACTTTTGTGAAAGGTAAAATATCACAAGGAAATAAAATATAGCACGTTATACCATTTTAAGCATGACTATAATATACATACAATCACAAAAATAATGATAATAATTGCGTGGCCAAATATGAGTGTAAACACAAATTGGATATAAAGACAAAAAACGAATCAACAATTGAAAAACAAAAAAAATAATGTCCACCAATGTGAGGAAAAAATGTGTACAAAACAAGAGGGGAAAGTATTAAGACAAAAAGCCTGATGTAAATGTACACTATCAGTAAGTTGACATTACTGAGGCGTCAATGGAAACATGACAGAAAGGAGAACTTGCCAGGAGAACCACCACCAACTGTGTGAAGGCTTACTGAAAAAAACAGTGGACTTAAAGGGGCATATACCTCTTAGGCTGGATTCACACCTATGCAGTTTTAGTGCTTTTTGCATTTTGCAGATTTGCACTACAGAACATGTTCCATAGGAAACCATGTTAAATGGACTGTAGTGCAAATCTGCAAAATGCAAAAAGCACTAAAACTGCATAGGTGTGAATCCAGCCTTAAGTCATGCAGGCTTGTGGTGATATTCACCGTTAGGGGGTGAAGATATTTCGTAGACAATCACAGATCCAGGTCACTACGATCACAGATTCGGGTCTAAACAGCACTGGTCATCAGCAAGTTCACAGTGGAGCATATGGGTGAAGTTCACATGGAGGGAAGGAGGACCAAAGGATATCCACGTACTCACACGATATAACCAAAAATTAAAGAAAGGTGTGATATTGTTTAAAAAATTGGTTCAATAAAAAGAGGGTATACGGGAACACTCACATTTTAAATGTAGATAAAAAGCTCTTGCAGAGACATGGAATAGCGCAATGATGTTGGCAGGTCTTGACCCAACGCGTTTCTTCTACTCAGACGTCATCTGGGGTGAGAGTCCTTGCCACAAACACCGCGCTTATTTAGACCATGTGGCCCCCAAATTGAATTACGTATCGACTGGAAGTTTCTGTGTGAAAATGCGTCACCTTCGGTCTACGAATTTCAATAAACATTGTAATTAAAGCCTGGATGAAAAGGCTAAATATAATTGGTACAATACAAAAGAGCATGCCAAAAAAAACAGTGTTGCTGGCTGGCACCGCTCAAATGTTATAACGTGTTCGTTTATACGATGGATGACAGAACGTGCGAATCACGCCTCACTCTGGCATGGTAGCCGTCAAAATCCTACATGTGAAGCAGGGAGGACGTACAGAACCAAACCTCACTCTGAGCTACGAGC
This sequence comes from Aquarana catesbeiana, assembly GCF_042186555.1. NCBI lineage: Eukaryota > Metazoa > Chordata > Amphibia > Anura > Ranidae > Aquarana > Aquarana catesbeiana. Next base: position 151,713,775 of record NC_133330.1, read on the forward strand.
GTCCGACGTCACATCTCCACTGCCCACACTAGGAAGCAAGTGCAGGTGAGACCTCATTATGAAACAGCGTGGAGACCCAAACACAGCACGTTGACGCGGTCACACGGTCCGCACTTAATATCATCTCAGTGACACGCTGTCGGCAACTAGGAATAATGGAAGTCTGCCTATGCTAATAACTGAATCGGAAAATACCTCTAACTGATCAGTGGTAAAAAGGAAAAATCAAATTGGAGCCACCTGAAGATGTACATATACATGTATACATCATTAAACAATCATTTAGATAATTTTTCTTAACTGCTCACTAAGCTAATGATGATCTTTTTTTTTCTCCCTTATTTTTATGCCTTGGTATTGGTTATTCTGCTTTTTGATATATTTCGATACATATTAAATGTTTTGAAATATTTCAAACATATTAATTTGCAGACTTTTTTAATGTTGTGACCTACCAGATTGTAGTGTGTTTGTGGTTTTTCCGATTCATTTTACAATCGGTATTGTCCGTTTTACCTTTTTAAAATGTCATTCACTATGTAAATTTATGAGGTATGTTTTTTGTTTAATGATGTTTACATGTATATGTACAGTTTCATGTTATGTCATTTTACATGGAGGAGGCAATTGGCTGTTGGGGCCATCATTTTCTGTGTTATTTCTTTTGGTGTCTTTGAATAAAAGAAACCAGTGAACTGCTTGGCGGCAGTGATGCTGAGATGATGACATAAGTATGGTCATGTCTGTTTACTGGGGAAAGGGGGATTATTTAGAGATGCATTATGCTGAAAGGGTGCGTGTTAGCGCAGGTGAGATTGATTATGTATAGCATATAGCCAATCTCTCCACGACAATGTGGCTCCAGTTTGATTTTTCCATTTACCACTGATCAGAGGTATTTTCCGATTCAGTTATTAGCATAGCCAGACTTCCATTATTCCTAGTTGCCGACAGCGTGTCACTGAGATGATATTAAGTGCAGACCATGTGACCGCCGTCAACGTGCTGTGTTTGGATCTCCACGCTGTTTCATAGCAAGGTCTGACCCGCACTCACAGGTTTGGTTCCATATGTCCTCCCTGCTTCACATCTTAGGATTTTGATTGCTAACATGCCAGAGTGAGGTGTGATTTGCACGTTCTGCCATCCATCGTATAAACCAACACGTTATCATAACATTTGATCAGTGCCAGCCAGCAACTCCGTTTTTTTGGCATGCTCTTTTGTATTGTACCAATTAAATTTAGCCTTTTCATCCAGGCTTTAATTACAAAGTTTATTGAAAGTTGTAGACCGGAAGTGACGTATTTTCACCCGGAAACTTCTAGTTGGTACGCGATTCAATTTGGAGCCACATAGTCTATATAAGCGTGGTGTTTGTGGCAAGGACTCTCACCCCAGATGACGTCTGAGTAGACGAAACGCGTCGGATCGAGTCCTGCCAACATCATTGCGCTATTCCATGTCTCTGCAAGAGCTTTTTATCTAAATTTGAAATGTGAGTGCTCCCGTTTACCATCTTTATTAAATCAATTTTTTAAACAATATCACACTATGTGGAACCTTTCTTTAATTTTTGGTTATATCGTGCGAGTACGTTGATATCCTTTGGTCCTCCTTCCCTCCATGTGAACTTGCTGATGACCAGTGCTGTTCAGACCCGGATCTGTGATCGTAGTGACCTGGATCTGTGATCGTCTACGAAAAATCTTCGGTGAATATCACAAGCCTGCATGACTTAAAAGGTATATGCCCCTTTAAGTCCACTGTTTCCATTAAGCCTTCACACAGTTGGTGGTGGTTCTCCCTTCTGTCATGTTTCCATTGACGCCTCAGTAATGTCAACTTACTGATAGTGTACATTTACATCAGGACTTTTTGACTCAATCCTTTCCCCTCTTGTTTTGTACACATTTTTTCCTCACATTGGGGGACTTTTTTTTTTTGTTTTTCAATTGTTGATTAATTTTTTTGTCTTTATATCCAATTTGTGTTTTTACACTCATACTGTGTTATCACTTATATTTGGTAACGCAATTATTATCATTATTTTTGTGATTGTATATATATATATGAGCTCTGCATTTTCTTTGTGGGTTACTTTTTGCTATTTGTCTTTGGCTGTGCTGGCTGCTTTATATACTTCATTTTGAGCAACAGCACGGTATATTTTTTTATGTATTTTGAAATGACTATTATATAGCCTCATTGTACAGCTTTGGTAGGATTTTAACGCATTCCTGTAAAAAGTTAGGACAACGCCAAACCAAGGAGCCATTTAGTAGCTGTATCCTTCTATGGACTAGAAATTACATCATAACGATGACATGAGAGGTACCCATATGGCACTACCCAAACTCTAAGGGCCAGTTCACACCATAGAAATGCAGTTCGGATGCGTTCCAGATGCTTTTCTGCGTGCACATTTTTGACACGGTCCAGTGCGTTTTTGGTGCAGTCCAGTCCACCCCCCCCTTTTCTTTCACATGTTGCTTTTTTTACACAGCGTTCCAATACAGTTCAGTGCAGGAAAAATGCAGCATGTTCTACTTTTTTTCTGGAACTGGATGCACTGGTGTGAACTATGCCACTGAAAACCATAAATCCTACTTTCCATGTATTTTTGATGGAAAAAAAAAAAAAAAAACGCACTGAACTGCATGTGGTGTGAACTGGCCCTAAAAACATTGTAGAAGTGCTCAACCCTCAGGAGCTTGTTAGCCACTTTAATAGGGAAATACAAAACCTCTTGTTTAGTCTGCGTTTACACACATGCAATGCGGGAACCAGTGCGATTCCTGCGTGGGTTCCCCCATCACAGGTTACTCGCAGGCAGTTCACACTCAATAGAAAGTTAATGACACAACCAGATCGGTTCGCAGATCACAGTGCGAACTGTCAAATGGTACAGGAATCAGTGTGAACTCATCCTTCAAGTGGCAAAACGTTTTAATATATTTTTAGTAGGGCAGCTCTTATTTGCATATTTCTAGTAAATATAGGATTTACATTGCTAAACAGAACACTATTTAGTAGTTCTTGAGGGGGAAAAAAAAAAGAAAAGAAAAAAAAGGAAGCCCAGAACTACACGAGGCGCCTGTGTGGATGGTTGGAGAGCGCTTTTTAAAAAGTCACTCCCAAAGTGTACCCACATAGACATGTGGCAGCCTAGTAGTTCCCCCAGCTTCGCCAAAATTCAGGGCCTTTTTGATTAGGAACAGCTCCAGCGTTCCTCAACACTGAAACTTGCCAACTCCCATCCTGTCTCATGCACATTATTAATGTAACCCATATAGAATATTTTATACATATTTCGTCCAACAGGGTTAACTGCGCCAAGGATCGAGATGAGCGTCAATGGTATAAGAAAACTCTTATTTCTACACAACAGCGTTTCCTATGGTATTTACACAACAAAATTCTATATATGTTAGACTTAGACTTACAGCACTTACAGGTACTTGGAGAGCAGTGGTCTGTAGAGGAGTACCAAGTGTTGTGATTGAGGGATTCTGAACGGCAGTCATCATTGGACTACCATCTGCCTTCAGAGCAGTCAGTACCAGAGATTCTGTTTTTATAATTTGAGGCTGTACCAAAACCTAAAGAAGGAATGTAAAAAAATCCTGAGCAAAATGTTCAGATATTAGGAGACAATGCAACAATCACAAAGTTAGTGAGGGGATTTTACATTTTTTAATTTTTATTGTATATGCTTCCATCTGTACCAGCATGGAGTTTTACCACACCAAGTATGACAGACAAAATACATAACTTTCCTTTGGCTTATAACTAAACAATTTGAAAAACAACTTCTCCTGCCTTTCAGAGTAGCAATTTATACAGTCTAGGAAAAATACCACTAATGGGGCGTACGCACGGTCGGACTTTTCGACCGGACTGGTCTGACGGACGCTGACGGACCAAAGCCGGCGCACAATCCGATCATGTGTGGGCTTCACCGGACCTTCAACGGATTTTTCCAGTCGCAAATCTGACGGACTTTAGATGTGGAACTTGCTTCAAATCTTTACGTCGTAACTCCGCCGGACCCAGAAATCCACTCGTCTGTATGCTAGTCCGACAGACAAAAACCAACGCTAGGGCAGCTATTGGCTACTGGCTATCAACTTCCTTATTTTAGTCCGGTGTACGTCATCACGTATGAATCCGTCAGACTTTGGTGTGATCGTGTGTAGGCAAGTCCGTTCGTTAGCAAGTCCGTCGGACCAGTCCGGTCGAAAAGTCCGCCCGTGTGTATGCGGTATAAGAACTGCAGTGAAAACAAAAATCATTATTTGAATTTCGCACCCACAAAAACCTGTACTTAGGATATAAATCAATCATCAGAAGCTTGCATTAGCATTACAAAGTAATACTTTTGCATTAAATTACATTGTGATAACCAGCTAGCTTTGCCCACAATTCACGAAGGAAAGCTGTCATCTTTAAGAATCCTATAGCTGTTTCATGCCCAAAACAGGGGTAAACGGTGGTGGGCATTCAAATCAAGGAGATAGTTATAGAGCTATTCCCAGTCTGTAACTGGCAAAGGAAAAAAAAAAACAAACAAAAAAAAAAATAAAAAAAACTTACAGGAACTTGCTGAACCTGCGGTGCCATTGCCTGTACAGTAGCTGGAGTCAATGTCTGGATAGTGCTCTGTGTGGCTGGGCTCAGGGTTTGGATGGTTCCATTAGCAGTATGGGTTAGTACTCTCTGGGCTTGAACAGTCTGGACCTGCTGCTGGATGGTAACAGGCTGAACTTGCTGAGTTGTCATAAGACTTGAAACCTGTGGTTGCAGCACTGCAAAACAGACACACAGAGTGATGAACAAAGATTAAGGTTATACACTTTTTTGCAGAATATAATTTTTCCAGAGTATACAGCAGGAAATAAGAAGTGAGGGTATTGTGTCAAGGGCTGCGTATAAGGCAGTACAGCTGGCCCTCTTGTACCAGGCCCTATCAGTTCAGAAGGGGGGGACCGGCCACCTTCCGAGCAGAAGGGCTGGTTGTACTATTGCTGACACATGTGACTCTTGTGCATCCCCCTGCAGCATTGTCAGCTTCCACGTCTCTTTCTCCATCCGGATGCACTGCAGGCGGATCAGTTCTTGGATCTGCATCCCTCACCCTTCTGGGTCCCCCTCCCCCACAGCTCTGCTGGCCTCCCTCCTCTCCCGCCAGTTGCTGCAGGGCACACAGGGGAATGTTTTTGGATGGAGAGCGGAGGGGGTGTAAGTATGTCCTATTTACTGGCTCCTTCCTTTTCTGAATGAACACAGCGAGTGATCGGTAATGTAAAACTCTAGAAAATAATTGATAAAAAAAATGAAGGATTTGTTAAAAACGTGCTTTGCGCTTTGAAGAGCAGTCAGCTTTTGAATCGCTGTTCAGAAAGCATTTGACAGACGGGGAGGAGGCTTATTGCCTCCTCACCAGCGCACTGCAACTGTAAGCTTTGCACGCAAATGTGGGACACTTGCAGAGCAGGGTTATTCAATTGAATGGGTCTTGATCCATGAGGGTATGGTTTCTGCCATGGCTGTGAAGCATAACATCGCGGCAGTGGCATTTTAGTGAAAATATCATTGGATATTTTCAGAGGACGGTCCTGTCAGCAGATGCGTAACTAGAATCTTTAGGGGCTTGGTGCAAGAAACCATGAAGGGCCCCCTGACCTCCCAGCCTGGGCCCTTCCCTCAGAGCCCAGAGCCCTACCCAATGATCCCAGGTCAATTTACGGTCCTGCAGCAGATCCCTTTCACATGTTGTGCAGCAGATCCCCTTCCTGCAGTCTTGGGCCCCAGTGGCCGAGCGGCAGAGCCCAGCTGCAAGTGTGACCTTTGCAACCCTGGTAGTTCCGCCAGTGGTGTCAGTGCGGACTGTGAATAGTGTCAGTAGGGCAGTGGACAGGATCAGTAGTTTTTAATTTTTACCATTTTATTTTTTTACAATTTTATAGGAGCCCCTTTGGGTGACTTTGCTGAGATATCAAGGGGCTAAAGAAACCTCTGATGTTTTACCTTTGAGGGATAAATGTTTTACGTAAATAATTAAAAGCCGATTGTTCTAAGCACCCCTGTCAGTTGGGAGATGGTTTGTCATATCCCTATAACTGCTACCTCTGCAGGAGAGCTTGTTCTGTTGAAAAATAAGTTAACAGACTTACAGGCCAGATCACTAGATGAGACTAGACTAAACTAATACAGCCACCCCATCTAAAGAAGGGCACCTGGGCAGTCTGACAGGAGGGGGGGAGTGGAGGGCAGGGGGCAGTGTGACAGGAGGGGGTAGAGGAGGGCAGTATGAGGGGGCAGTGTGATGGAAGGGGGGCAGTGTGGTGGGCCAGCGTGATAAGAGGGGGCAGTGTGACAGTAGGGGGACAGCATGATGGGAGGGGTGTAGGGGGGATTGTGTTTGTGGCTTACCAGGTGGGAGTGGCCTTGGGGCAAGGAGCATTTCTTCTACAGTTCCCAGCAGCAGGAACTGTCTTGAGGCAAGAAGCGGGAGGGGGGCGAAGCTGGTGGTCCTAGGTACAGATGACTGCTTGCCTCTTGTCAACATAATGGATATAACTAGCACCAGGCTGGACCTAGCGCCTGCAGGGCTTTCAGCAGCTGAAGGATTGTGATTGGTTCATCTATATGCTGCCCCGCCGGCCCTCATACCCAGGTGTAGAGAAATGTGACAGGGGAGCCGCACAGGCCACCTACAGCATGGGGCCAGGTTGCAATTGCGACCCTTATAGTTAGGCCCCTGCCTGTTAGGTAGGCTGTACAGGGCCCTGTAAATTCTAACAGCAGCCCTGATTGTGTCTCTGGTCCAAGCTAGCTGGGCTGGGGTGAGGGATCAATGTTACTGGCATGTCACACCATTTCCAGTAGCCAGCTATGCAAGTTTCAGTGGTCCACCCAGATCAGCATGCTCAAAAACTCATAATGGTGACAACAGATCAAATACTTAGTTATTTACTTAGCTATCTGTCACTCTGATGGGCTTTATGGATTTGTCAGCAGAGGCTGCATTGGATAAGTAATATGAAGGGCACAAAGACCAAGCAAGAGATGCCATTACAGGATAACTAACCCTAAAATTAAAAAATAATATAGGGCTGCAACTAACCATTATTTTAATAATCGATTAGTTGGCCGATTGTTTCGATTAATCGGTTAATAACTTTAAAAAAAAAAAAAAGTGTGGTGTATAATTTAGTTAATATGTAAAGTTTTAAAAGGCAATTTATTCTTAAATATCCCTATGCAGTGGTAAATATAAATAACCAACTACATGGTTAGGGTGCAAAATATCTAATCCACTCTGAGAATAACAGACATACTGTATATACTATTAGAGGAGATATACTGTATATACTATAAGAAGAGATATACTGAATATACTATTAGAGGAGATATACTGAATATACTATTAGAGGATATATACTATTAAAGGGTGAATCTGGTAAATATCATCAGACTCCGAGATCAAATTTTTTTAATTAAAAGAACAAACCATGTCTTCCTTCAAAAAAAAAAAAAAAATGTAATTTTAAGAATGTTCGTTCGATTTTCTAATCGTTAGTGGGGTCAAGTCGACGTTCATTTTCAACCACAGTGATGGGAAAATTTGGAAATAGAAAACTTATTGGTCAAAGGAATTTTCAGACAGTGTATGTGGTTTTCGTTCAGAAATTACGTTCATTTAAAAAAAAACAGAATGTTAAAAACAAGTGAAAAATTATTTCATTCAGCGAATGTACAAAGATTTTTCGTCTGAATATTGATCCATGTGGCCAGCATAAGGCTCGGTACACACCTCTGCTGTTTGCTTTTGATCTGTTTCTGCAGTGCTTTTTGCTGTGCGTTTTGATTTTTGTGTATGTGATTTTGCTGCAATTTTTGCATTTTTTTGGCTAATTTGTTGTTGAGCAGATTAAAAAACACAAATTGCTGCAAAAACGCATTACATGCTTTTCTACAAATTCTCCATTGAAGTATATTGAACCAAAAAAGCACCATTTTGCGTTAAAAAAAAAAAAAAGTCCCTGACCCTTTCCAAATACGCAGCGGCTGAAAAAAACATAGATGTGAACGTGTCCCATGGGAAACCATGTAAATGAACTGTAGTGCTTTTCTGCAAAAAGCACCAAAAAAACACATAGATGTGAACCAGGTCTAAGATGTTTAGTAACATAATGGGGTTAAAAAAAAAATAGCCCTTTATAGTACAAAAAAGCAGATAATCACTACTGTAAGGGGTTCTTTTTTACTGTATAACTGTGAAAGAAATAGTTACAGTAGCGATTATTTGCTCTTTTTGTACTATAAAGGGCTCATTTTAGTTTTTTTTTAACCCCATTATGTTACTGGCCGATTAATCGATTATGGAAATAGTAATTGATTAATTTCATAATCGATTAGTTGTCGATTAATCAATTAGTTGTTTCAGCCATAAAATAATATATATTGCAGCTTACCAGTCCTTAAATACAGTGACTGCATTACTTTTCTTCTGCGAGGCCAAGAATATTTTAGCAAGTACAGAAAAGAACTACTGTTCTTGTCAGAAATGCAGTATTTTACTGCACTTCTTACACGTCTTGTAAATAGAACTGAAAGCATAACACAATGTTATCTTCCCTCTATAAACTACTAATCTCTCCACCACCTATGTAATGGTGATGAACAAAGGGCAGCCATAGCAGGTTTATTTGAAGTCCATTCAGGGTGGAAGCGATGGCTTCTCAAATAGATACAGTGCAGAAGTAAGCATACATTAATCAGTTTTCTTTTTTATTCAACCAGGGATCAGATTCCCCCATCCACACATTCAAGGTGGATGGGGGAATCACTCCCGCTGTGGCTATGTAACCACTCCTGCTGTGGCTATGTATTCTGACAGCAGGGAGCCCCCCCCCCAGAACACACTGACCAGTGTTGTCGGTGTTCTGCCGAGAAAGTTCCGCTCTGCGAATTAGGACCCCCCTCTACTGCACAGGCGCTGCGCCTGCGCAGTAGGATGCGGCGGAAATAGCCGAAGGTGAAAAGGGGAATATCAGCTGTACACGGCGCCTGTAAGAGGGCCGCTCGCCACGCTTCGGGCACGGCCTCGCTTCGCTCGGCTTTTTTATTCCGCCTCTAGATCCACTTGGATGGTGGGGAAGGAACCTGGACCTAGGGCGCAGGCGCCGTGTACAGCTGATTGAACATTTTGAGCTTCGGCTATCTCCGGCGGCTGATAGTAGTTCGTGCTGCGCCTGTGCAGTACAGAGGGGGGGGGGGGGGTCCTTATCCGCCGAGGAAACTTTCTCGGCAAGACACCGGCTATAACCAGCAGTAAAAACCCTACAGGCTGGTTGTACAGAAGTCTATTAGTAGATCAACTTATGTACAACAAGCCTGCTCATACATGAATTGATGGCTGGGTCCCTGCTGAGCTGGCTTAAGGGAGAAGAGGTCCATAACCTAAAAATAGCAAAAAATCTGAGGTCCTACAGAGTAGTGTATGTCTATAGGGGTATGTCCAGGGAACAAGTCCAAAAGAATTACCAACTAATCACCTGAAAGTAGCAGCCTAATGCAGTCACCTCAAAGTAATGATTAGCTGCAATATATTCAATTTATGTTTTTGGGTTTGTATACTTATTTTTCATCTATTTAAATTTTCTTTTAATTTATACCTGTATACCCACTTTATAATTCCACTATGGGTAGATATCAGTACAAGTATGCACAAGTCAAGCAAGCCAAAGTATATGACAGATCAACTAGATGAAGGCTTGATTTTAAACAAATAAGACAACACAAAAATATTAAAAAAGATGCTAACCCTGAAAGCTTGTGGTTGCAGCATTCTGGTAGATGAGCGGCTGCTGTATTATTCGAGTTTGGGGAGCTGTGCTGAATGTTGGTGTTAACATGACTGTTTGCTGTTGCAAATGAGGCTGAGGATGGGACTGGACTACTGGTCGTGGTTGAAGGAGAGGAGTGGTCCTCTGGGGAACAGCTTGAACAGGAGCCTTTACAGACACTAATGTAGGCTGTGGCGCTGACGTCTGAAAGTTCTGTGGCTGGACCTGGTTATAAGTCTTGGGCAAAGTGCTGTCCATTCCAGTACTTCCTTGGTAGCTGGAACATAGCTGGTCTTCAAATAAGTCAGGAAATTCTCCAACCTGGTTACTAACAAACTGAAGCATCTCTGGAAAAAAAAAACAAAAAAAAAACAAAAAACAAACAGTGTTAAAAACAAACAAAAGACAATATATAAAATGTATAAAAAATACCTTAAAACATTTTATGACACATGGTTTATTTTAAACCAAACATTTATGTATCAGATATAAGTAGCAATCTGACTGATTGTCCCATCAGGCACCACATATAACTTCAAATGCATGCAGAGTATTGGTAACTGTAAGCGCAAACACACAAGTCCATATATAACAGGAGATAAAAAGGGCTGAGCAACTTAGTCCATAGGGGACAGGCTGGAAATTCAAGGGTTAAGTGGTAACCGGTAATGTAATGGTTAAAGTAGGCTGGTAGGCTAGGCGGCTGCTGTCCTCAGAGGGCTGGCTCTGTGATGGATGAGAGAGGGGTAGAGAAGGAAGCGTCACCTCGGTGTTCCCTCTGATCGGGTGGTGGTGATGCTGCCGGAATGCTGGGCTGCAGAAGGTGGATAACCAGAAGGAGCTCCCGGCTGGTAATCCACCTTCTGCAGCCCAGCATCCCTGCAGCGTCACCACCACAGGATCAGAGGGAACACGGAGGACCACATACCTATACAGATGAGCCTTTTATATGTTTTCATCCTGTAAGTGTGTTTTTACCTGGTGTCATTAAACATCATTTGTTAATACTACACTCAGGTGGCGCTTCCTTCTCTACCCCTCTCAAATGCATGCAATGCCCAACAATTAAGGTGGAGCTTCACCAAAAAAGGGAAGTTTCACTTTAGGTCCTCCTCTCGCCCTCCTCTGCTACATTTGGCAGATATTTTTCTCAGGGGGAAAGGGGGGGGGGGGGAGGGAAGGGAAGGGAGGAGGTAAGGGAGGAGGGGAGGGAAGGGAAGGGAGGAGTGGAGGGAAGGGAAGGGAAGGGAGGAGGGAAGGGAGGAGGGGAGGGAAGGGAAGGGAGGAGGGGGAGGGAAGGGAGGAGGGGAGGGAAGGGAAGGGAGGAGGGGAGGGGAGGGAAGGGAGGAGGGGAGGGAAGGGAAGTGAGGAGGGAAGGGAAGGGAGGAGGGAGGGGTAGGGTGGGAGGGGAGGGGTAGGGTGGGAGGGGAGAGCAAAGCCCACAGTTAAGATGTTGGCTCCCCAAAAGGCTAATGAAGACCTGGCCGGGGGAGGATGGTGCTGAATCCCTGGACAGGTAAGAGTTCCTTTAATAAAAGTCAGCAGCTACAGGAAGCAAAATTGTAATGTACAGGCTGTACAAAATGCCAAACCACAATTGTTTCCCCTGCGCATGTCCCCAGGTTAAAGTGATTGTAAAGCTTCAAGTGATTGTAAAGTCTAAGTTTTTTTTTCTATAAAAATAAACAGGTTATACTTACCTGCCCTGTGTAATGGTTTTGCACAGAGAAGCCCAGATCCTCCTCTTCGAGTCCCTCTTTGGCTCTCCTGGCCCCTCTCTCCTGTCAAGTGCCCCCACAGCAAGCAGCTTGCTATGGGGGCACCCGTGCCAAGTTGCAGCTCCATGTGTCCATTCAGACACGGAGCCCTGGTTTGGCCCCGCCCTTCTCTCTCCTGATTGGCTGACTTTGATTGACAGCAGAGGGAGCCAATGGCGCCACTGTTGTGTCTCAGCCAAATCAGGAGGGAGAGTCATGGATGGCCGAGGCACTCGTGGACATCGGTGGAGAGAGAGGGGGCTCAGGTAAGTATTAGGGGGTGCTGGGGCGGCTGCTGCACACAGAAGGCTTTTTATCTTAATGCATAAACTACATTAAGATAGAAAAACCTTCTGCCTTTACCACTCCTTTTTTTTTTTTTTTTTTTTTTATATTTTAATAAAAAAATTAAAAGTATTGCAGAGCTGTCCCTTGCCTCCTCTTCTTGATTCCCCTGCCGCTTCTTTTGCCAAATGCTGGGCTGTGTGCATTCAAAGATTCTCAGCCCATCCATAGACAGACACACACACACACACCACTGGTAAGTCATGCCCCCCGCTCCCTCTTCACTAGACTTGGACTGACAGCAGCAATGTCTCCTGGAAGTCGAGGAAGGAGGAGCAGAGCTGCTGCAGAAGACAGGTAAATGTTTAGGAGGAGGGTACAACAAATACTGGGATACTACCCACACTACCACATTTGGTACTTTTTAGGGGGGAGTGGGTACCTGGTTTTGATAGGTACCCGCTCCCACTTCCAGTCAGATGCTCCCATGCAATTCCCCCCGCCCCCTCTTCCCCCACAGACTTCTGGGACACATCACAGGTCCCAGAAGACTATGGGACCACTCACAATGCGTAGCAAGGCTTACTCATGCGCAGTAGGAAAGCTACTATGAAACCACAAGGCTTCACTGCCAGTTTCCCTTACCTACGCTGCCAGTGCCTGGGCCCGAAACCTATTGAAGAATTGTCCTGGGTGGGGACATCGCTGGATCCCTGGACAGGTAACTGTCCTTATATTAAAAGTCAGCAGCTACAGTATTTGTATCTGCTGACCTAATTTTTTTGGAAGAGCCTGTGGAGCTCCTCTTTAACCACCTAAATACTGGATACTTTCACCCCCTTCCTTCCCAGACCAATTTTTTAGCCTTCAGTGCTCTCGCACTTTGACAATTACTCAGTCACGCTACACTGTACCCAAATTAGATTTTTTTATCATTTTGCTCACACAAATAGAGCTTTCTTTTGGTGGTATTTATTCACCACTGGAGTTTTTTATTTGGGAAAAAAAAAAAAAAAAACTCCATACAAATTTTCAACTTTCTAAAAGTTTTAAAAGAAATCCAATAAAATCGAATTTTGTCATAAATTTAGGCCAAAATGTATTCTGCTACATTTGGTAAAAAAAAAATACCCCCCAAATGACCCCTTTTTGGAAAGAAGACAGTCTGACATATTTAATAAGAGGCATAATTAGTGAATTTTTTGAAGTTGCAATTTTTTTCCCACAATGCTTTGGAAAATGAAGAAATATATATAAATTTTTTTTTCTTCACAAAATTGTCATATTTACTAAGTTATTTCCCACACACAGTATAGGCGTACTTGCAATTATACCCCAAAATACATTCTGCTACTCCTCCTGAGTATGGTGATAACACATGTGTGAGACTTTTCCACAGCCTGGCCACATACAGAGGCCCAAAGGCACAAATTATACATTTAATTTCCTGAGTACCTACCACATTTTTGAAGGCCCTCGAGCACCAGGACAATGGAATTATCCACAAAATGACCCCATTTTGGAAAGAAAACACCCTAACGTATATTCTATGAGCCATAATGAAATTTCTTTTGAACATATTTTTTTCCCACAAGTTTTTGGAAAATGTGGAAAATATTTTTTTTCTCACAAAGTTGTCAATTTATAAGATCTTTCTAACACATAGCATGTAGATAGCAAAAATTACACCCCAAAATATTCTGCTACTCGTCCCGAGTATGGCGATACCACATGTGAGAGACTTTTCCACAGCCTGGCCACATACATAGGCCCAACATGCCAGTAGCACCTTCAGGCTTCTAACACAAAGAATGTACACAACCAGAATTACACCCTGCTGAGCAAAAGGGTTAAAAAAAAAAAAAAAAAAAAAGGATTACTTGTGGTTTAGCAGGCAGGAATACCATCCCAGAGCAGTCAAACCATTGGTCCAGACAGCCAAAGAAAATGTTCAGAAATTGTCCAGGCAGCAGACAGAGATATGCCAAAGTATGAACATGGTCCATAAGCAGGCAGTTCAGGTGGCAGGCAGAGGCATGGCCAGTTCAGGTGGCAGCACTATAAGTCTTAGGGCCTCAGTCAGGTAAGACCTGACGACAGGGGTAGAGGCTTCTTCCCACCCAAAACTCTTCGAAGCCTCAGAGTCTCCAGACCCTAATCCGAGAAAACAAAAAACCTGGAGAAAAAAGTTTTTCTCCACTCGGAAAAACAGTTCTGGAGCCCTTTGCATATGTGAGACCCCTGTGCTGTACAGTGGCAGGGCAAATGATCAGTTCAGGAGGCAGACAAAAAGCATGGTCATTTCACATGGAAGGCAGAAACATGGTTGGCAAAGGCATAGTCGATAAACAGTCCGGGTCATACAAAGAAATAGCAGATAGTGGAAATTAGAAAGATATCATCTTCACTTTACTAATAGTGTAGTGAAGTGTGAAAGCTCCAATAGCGCTCTCCAATACAGAGGCCTGGCTGGGAGGAACATTGGGGACAGTAGTATCGTAGTATCGGGTGTCACAGCAAATTCCTCTACTTGAACATACACAACTTTTTTGGGGGGGTTTGCAACCTGTTTGGTTAAGAGGGAGGATTTGGGAAAGTGCCTTTCATGAAGTCTGGCTAATGTATCTGAGCAAATTAGTTTAGGGGCTTGATCGTGGGGGGTAGAGGAGGGCTGTAATAGCGTCTTCTTGAAATTTTAGATAGGTTAGGGAACTTTGGGTGCACTTAGAAAAAATAACATACGAATTGAACAGGGCTAGTTGCATCAAATAAATGGTGACTTTCTTGTACCAAAACAGTGATCTCCTGGTGGCCAAGTAGGGTTGCATCAGCTGGTCGTTCATATCCCCCCCCCCCCACACCCCCCATAAAAAAGGTTATATTTATGCACACATTTTGGCTTCTGCACGGGACCTCTTCTTGTCTGTAATTCCACCAAGGTGTCATCATGCATTGTGGAAAGAATGTAGACATCTATTCTTTTCTCTCTCCACTTCAGGGCTACTACCTCTTCATTCCATATACCACCTGTGGAAGGGAATTCCACATCCTTGCCACTCTTACAGTAAAGAGCTCTCTATGTAGTTTAAGGTTAAAACTTTTTTTCTTCTAATTTTAAATGAGTGGCCACTTGTCTTGTTAAACTCCCTTCCGCGAAAAAGTTTTATCCCTATTGTGGGGTCGCTAGTACGGTATTAATTGAAATCATACCCCCTCTTAAGCATCTCTTCTCCAGAGAGAATAAGTTCAGTGCTTGCAACCTTTCCTCATAACTAAATATCCTCCAGACCTTTATTAGCTTTGTTGCCCTTCTTTGAATTCGCTCCATTTCCAGTACATCCTTCCTAAGGACTGGTGCCCAGAACTGGATAACATACTCTACAAGACTGTGGTCCGGCCGCACCTAGAGCAGGAGAATTATCGTTTTATCTCTGGAGTTGATCCCTTTTTTAATGCATATCAATATTCTGTTTGCTTTTTTAGCATTAGCTTGGCATTGCATGCTATTGCTGAGCCCATCATCTACTAGGACCCCCAGGTCCTTTTCCAACCTAGATTCCCCCAGTGTATAAATTGCATTCATATTTTTGCCACTCAAATGCATTATTTCACATTTTTTCTACATTAAACCTCATTTGCCATGTAGTTGCCCACCCCATTAATTTGTTTAGATCTTTTTGCAAGGTTTCCACATTCTGCTGAGACGTTATTGCCCAGCTTAGCATAGTATCGTCCGCAAATACAGAGATTGAACTGTTTATCCCATCCTCCAGGTCGTTTATGAACAAAATAAATAGGATTGGTCCCAGCACAGAACCCTGGGGGACCCCACTACCCACCCCTGACTATTCCCAGTACTCCCCATTGATCACCACTCTCTGAACTCGCCCTTGTAGCCAGTTTTCAATCCATGTACTCACCCTATGGTCCATGCCAACGGACCTTATTTTGTACAGTAAACGTTTATGGGGAACTGTGTCAAATGCTTTTGCAAAATCCAGATACACCACGTATATGGATCTTCCTTTATCTAGATGGCAACTCACCTCTTCATAGAAGGTTAACAGATTGGTTTGGCAAGAACAATTCTTCATGAATCCATGCTGATTACTGCTAACGATACCGTTATCACTAAAATCTTATCATCCACTCCAAGAGCTTGCATACTATTGATTTTAGGCTAACTATTCTGTAATTCCCAGGGATGCATTTTGGGCCTTTTATATTATTGGTGCTACATCGGTTTTTCTCCAAATCAGCTGGTACCATTCCAGTCAGTAAAAAATTAATAACAATGGTCTGGCAATTATTTGACTGAGTTCCCCAAGGACCCTCGGGTGCAAGCCATCTGGTCCCGGTGATTTATTAATGTTAAGTTTTCCAAGTCCAATTTTAATTCTGTCCTCTGTTAACCATGGAGGTGCTTCCTGTGATGTGTCATAGGGGTAAACACTGCAGTTTTGGTTACTGAAGCTCCCCCAATTCCCTCATGAAGACTGAGGAGAAGAATAAATTCAATACCTTCGCCATCTCCCTATCCTTTGTAACCAGATGTCCTTCCTCATTCTTTATGGGGCCCAATATGGTCTGTCCTCGCTTTTTTTACTGTTTACATACTTAAAGAATTTCTTGGGATTTTTTTTGCTCTCCTCCGCTATGTGTCTTTCGTGTTCCATCTTAGACCGCCCTAATTGCATGCTTACATTTCTTGTTGTAGTCTTTATAAAGTCTGAATGCTGATGATGACCCCTCAACCTTGTTTTTTGAAGGCCTTCTCCTTTGCTTTTTGAAGGCCTTCTCCTTTGCTTTTATATGCATTTTTACATTGAGTTAAGCCATCCAGGACTTTTGTTCGCTTTTAAATTTATTACCCAATGGGAAGCATTGGCTAACGCCCTTATTTAATATGCTCTTAAAGCAAACCCTACTCTTCTCTGTGTTCTTTGTTCCTAAGATTTTATTCCAATTCATGCCTTCTAGCAAGGTTTGAGGTTTAGGGAACTTGGCTCTTTTGAAATTCAGTGTCTTTGTATTCCCCTTATGTTTCTTATTTGTGTGATTTATACTGAAGCCAATTGACCTGTGTTTGCCGTTTCCTAAATTGCCCCGTATTTCCACATCTGTGATCAGGTCTGCATTGTTGGTAATCAGTAGATCCAGTAATGCTTTATTTCTAGTTGGTGCGTCTACCGTCTGAACCATTGTCCTGCAAGACATTTAGGAACTGGCGAGCCTTAGATGAATGCGTGGTTCCCTCCGCCCAGTCTATGTCTGGATAATTAATTAAAATCCCCCATTATGATAACACTTCCCATCCTTGCTGCTAATCAAACTTGTGATAGGAAATCCGTCTCCCCCCTCTCCCTCGGGTTAAGGGGCCTATAGCATACTCCCAGTATTATTTGCCCTTAGCGTCATCCCTTTGGAGCTCTACACATAAGAATTCCAACTCCTCCATAGCTCCCTTAGTGATGTCATCTCTCACATTAACTTGTACATTATTCTTGATATATAGCCATACCCCTCCCTCTTTTTTACCCCTTTCTATTCCTGCGATAAAGGGTATTCCCTTAAATGGTTGCCAGCCAATCATGAGAGCTGTTGAATCAGGTCTCTGAAATTCCCACAAAATCCAAATCCTCCTCATACAACAGTATCTAGTTCACCCATCTTGTCCGCCAGGCTCCTGGCATTGGTGAACATGCCATGTAGTTTAGACCGGTCACATACTATATTCTTATTGGGTGTTCCGAGATTGTAACTAGGACTTGTTACTATATTTACCTTGGGTTTATGTGCTTTAGTCAATCTACCACTAATGCCCCCAATACTACCCTCTGGAATATGTTCCGCGCTGACCATCTCTACCTCTGGGTCCGGGGCCCCCCCCATTCACCTAGTTTAAAAACCCCTCTAACTTTTTGCCCATCTTTACTCCCAGCTGATCTGCAGCCTGCTCATTTAGTACTGGTGATCGAATGAGAAGTCGGCCCAGTCCTCCAGGAACCCAAACCCCTCCTTACTATACCAGCTCTTCAGCCACTTGTTTACTTCCCTAATCTCCCTCTGCCTTTCTGGTGTGGCACGATGTACCGGTATTATTCCTGAGAATACTACCTTGGAGGTCCTTTTCCTCAATTTAGCTCCCAAGTCCCTAAAATCATTCTTTAGGACACTCCATCTGCCTCTGAAGTTGTCATTGGTGCCAACGTGAACCATGACAGCCGGGTCTTCCCCAGCCCCTCCCAGTAATCTGTCCACCACATCCGTGATGTGCCGAACCCGAGTGCCCGGTAGACAACATACAGTTTGGCATTTCAGGTCTGTGTTACAGATTGCCCTCTCTATCCTTCTAAGAATTGATACTAATTTAATGAGGATTGGGGATTATAACCTGTCCAAATTACACAACTAGCTTCCTGATATTAATACACAAGAGAATACACAGGTACTCGCTGACCAACGTGCACTCGCTGACCACTGGACAAAGCCGTCATGTGATCAGAAGGGCCAATCACAGTGCCCTCCTGCCATGCAGTGCTGCCCTGTCTCTGGGGGACACAGGCACATCGGGATTGCACCGCTGTACGGGCATGTGACCACGAGATCCCGTTTCTTGCGACGCCCCCCCAGGCTGTTTACATCACTTGATGGCCATGATTGGACACAGCCCTCATGTGATCAGGAGGGCAAATCACGGTGCCCTCCTGCTGATCCGAGATACGGCGTGTCCGGGGGAAGCGCACACAATCCCCCTCCTTAAGGACATTCAGGAATGTACACTCAGAAGGAGGAAAAGCCCACCCGTCCGTTTATGTGCAGTGGCCCTGGTGGGAAGTGGTTAAGGTAAAAAAATGTTTAGACTTTAGAACCACTTTAAGTTTTCCTTTTTTACTGTTATGAAAAACTGCTTTTAATATTCTGTCACAACATCTCTAAGCTTGTAAAATCCTTGCAGGGACAGCTGCTGGGAGGAAGAATCAGCTGGATAAGTCAGTTCCTACTGACTTTGACATTCCACCCAACTACATTTACCAAGAGCCCCTTTCCTACACACACACACACACACACACACACACACACACACACAGGATGTAGGAAGGCTTTTGGGAGTCAAGACAGCAGCACTGTTTTGCTGGAAAAGAAATCCAAGTGTGGGTATGAAAAAGGGACAGAGAGGAGGAGTGTAGTCCAACAATGCTTCAGTGCAGTCTGCAAGAAGTTAGGAGCTCAATGGTTTTCTGTCAGCATCCATGGATAATGTTTTGTACTTGCAGCACATGCAGAACATGTGGCACATCTGAGCATGCAGGGAGGGATCCCACACTTGCGTAGACACCCAAGGTCCAGGACCTCATATCTGTATCTTCTCTGTGCATGGAGGTGGATCCTGAGACCCTACAGCAGATCTGCACATGTGCGGAATCAACCAGAGTGCAAGGGAGCACAACATCATTCTCGCCAAAGCCAGAAAGGAAGAGGTGCTGCTTTGCACAAAGAGTATCAAAAAATGTTTTAACCGAATTGTAGAAAAGGGGAGGAGCCAGGTGCAAATATCCAGTTCAGACTTACCAGTAACTATCTCCATGAGTCTTCCAGAACAACATAGGAGATATGAGGTGATGGGCACCTCCTTTAATAGATTAGAAAACGCACCAAAGACACTTAAAAGTAAGACCTTCTGCCGACCTGCTCAATTTTAAACAAGAACCAAAATTACATAACCTGATTATGCGATTTTAAAAATCTTTATCTTGTAAGTGCAACTTGTCTGTTTGGGGGCTTTGAATACATTTGTATACGGAGAACACTATGGTCTCTATACTTATTATTTACTATATACTTTATTATGTCCTGAACTCATGGAATCTTAAGCCAAGCTGGGAGGTGATTTGTTTCTTTGGATGTACATGAGCTGAGTTACCATTAAGAAAAGATCCATCTGGATTCCCCACCTTTGATTGGGAAGAGGAAGTGAGAGCAAAGAGCTCGTGGGGAGATCCGCATATGAGTTTTCACTTATCTGGGAGGTGAGCGCGCATTTTTACTGGTGGTGGTGTGCACTCCTTTTGAGGAAGAACAATCACTGTGGTGGAATTGTGTGGATACACTGATCACAAGAAGAGTTTTTCATGTTTCATTTCATGGACTATTCATTTATATGTCGGATTTATTTGAGATATTTGCACTTTAAATTTATACATATTTTTACACATAGCGCTACATTTATTTACTATCTATTTTGAAATTACATAACCTGAACAAAACATATACAAACAGAAAAGGAACACAACACAACACAACACAAGGGCAGGAATCCTGACGTCCTGGAATACTCCTGGAAATAAGAGTCCAACTCCAGATTTCCAAAACTGTCTTCCAGGACAGCATACAAGATGATCAGCCAGAATTTACCAGACTAGGAAGAGATAACAAAAAAAATTCAGAGACCTCATCTCTCACAGGGCTGCCGATAACACAGATATGCTCGACCCCGTAATATTGAAGTTTCACTAAGGTAAAAAAGGTTTTGTTTTTTTGGATTGAGTGGAGAGGGATTAAAACACCTGTCAATTTTTCTGTTTCAATGTATTTATTTGTTTTACGATTCGAGGAACACCTGTCAGTTTTTCTGTGTCAATTGTTTTTAATAATGTTTTAAAAGAGAGTAAAAAGTAACAAAAGCACTGTGCAGAGCACCCTCGCTAGCTCTGCATAGACAAAAGTACATAAGTGGGGTAAACAAAACATCTGAAAATCTTGGCAATTAGGTGGGTATTCGCTAAGCTCACGAGTGAGCATTTGACTATTAGAAATGAACCTTGGATCATCATGTGGGACAAGACCCAAGATAGTGAGGTAAAGACCATTTTGAATCGTAATTCCTGGAAGCCAGCCCAACATTAACCGCTTCAGCCCCGGAAGATTTTACCCCCTTCCTGACCAGAGCACTTTTTGCAATTCGGCACTGTGTCGCTTTAACAATTGCGCGGTGGTGCGACGTTGCACCCAAACAAAATTGACATCCTTTTTTCCCACAAATAGAGCTTTCTTTTGGTGGTATTTGAACACCTCTGCGTTTTTTATTTTTTGAGCATTAAACAAAAAAAAGAGCGACAATTTTGAAAAAAAACGCAATATTTTTTACTTTTTGCTATAATAATTATCCCCCAAAAATATATTAAAACATTTTTTTCCTCAGTTTAGGCCGATATGTATTCTACATATTTTTAGTAAAAAAAAATAAAAAATAAAAAAACCGCAATAAGCGTATATTTTTTTTATTGACACTTTTTCCCCCAGGTGAATGGGTAGGGGTACCATGTTCCCCATACTCATTCACATAGGGTGGGGGGGGGCGGGATCTGGGGGCCCCCTTATTAAAGGGGGCTCCCGGATTCCGATAAGCCCCCCGCCCGCAGACCCCGACAACCAACGGCCAGTGTTGTTGGGAAGAGTCTTGTCCTCATCAACATGGGGACAGGGTGCTTTGGGGTGGGGGGGCCGCAGTGCGCCCCCCTGCCCCAAAGCACCCCCCCCATGTTGAGGGCATGCAGCCTGGTACGGTTCGGGGGGGGGGGCGCTCGCTCGTCCCCACCCCCTTTCCTAACTAGCCAGGCTGCGTGCTCGGATAAGGGTCTGGTATGGATTTTTGGGGGACCCCCCACACCGTCTTTTTGGCGTAGGGGGTTCCCCTAAAATCCATATCAGACCGAAGGGCCTGGTATGCTCTCGGAGGGGGAACCCATGCCGTCAAGATCATCAGAGCACAAGTCGCATGCCAAAGTCGGATCATGCAAGACGGCGATCCGACTTCAATGATAGTCAATGGGCTGAAGTAGGATCAAAGTCGGACCAAAGTAGTACAGGGAGCTTTTTCAAAGTCAGACCGACTTGTGTCAGACCAGTTAAGACGGCTCCCATAGGGAAACATTGATTTACACACGTCATGTGACATGAGCTCCCAATGTCAGAGCGTTTGTCACACCAGTGTAAAACCGGCCTCACTATAATGTGTCTCAGATCCAGTGATTGATTCCAGACAGGCTGGTTGATTATTTAATAGTATGCAGATGTATTTGCTCTACATAAATTGTACCATGTATGTCATCATTTATAGGCACCATGTTTTGAAAAAGGGCGTGATTTGTATTAGCCCCGGAACCATTACGATGATGGCCTATATATTTTGGATGTTTTGATTATATTTTTCATGAAAACATTTTTGTGCAGCAATCCCTTTGCGCGTGTGTGTGTATATATAGATAGATAACGTCAAACACATACATACATTAATTATATATACACACACATATATATATATACATACACATACACATATATATATACATACATACACATACACATATATATATATATATATATATATATATATATACACATACATACATACACACACACACACACACAGTTGTGCTCATAAGTTTACATACCCTGGCAGAGATTATAATTACTTGGCCATTTTTCATAGAGTATGAATGATAACAAAAAACTTTTCTTTCACTCATGGTAAGAGCCCTTGCACACTGGGGCGGTTTGCAGGCGCTATTGCGCTAATAATAGCGCCTGCAAACCGCCCCGAAAGTGCCGCTACTTTCATTCCAGTGTGCAAGCCCCGAGGGCTTGCACACTGGAGCGATGCGCTGGCAGGACGGTAAAAAAAGTCCTGCTAGCAGCATCTTCGGAGCGGTGTGTATACCGCTCCTTTACCGCTCCTGCCCATTGAAATCAATGGGACGGCGCGGCTATACCGCCGGCAAAGCGCCTCTGCAGAGGCGCTTTACGGTGGTATTTAACCCTTTCTCGGCCGCTAGCGGGGGGTAAAACCGCCCCGCTAGCGGCCGCATACCGACGGTAAAACACCGCTAATAATAGCGGCGTTTTACCGCCGACGCCGCCCCCCGCCCCAGTGTGCAAGGGCTCTTAGTGTTTGGCTGAAGCCATGTATTATCAATTAACTGTGTTTACTCTTTTTAAATCATAATCACAACAGAAACTACCCAAATGACCCTGATCAAAAGTTTACATACTCTGGTGATTTTGGCCTGATAACATGCACACAAGTTGACACAAAGGGGTTTGAATGACTATTAAAAGGTAACCATCCTCATCTGTGATCTGTTTGCTTGTGATTAGTGAGTTTGTATAAAAAGGTCAATGAGTTTCTGGACTCCTGACAGACCCTTGCATCTTTCATCCAGTGCTGCACTGACGTTTCTGAATTCTGAGTCATGGGGAAAGCAGAATTGTCAAAGGATCTGCGGGAAAAATTAGCTGAACTGTATAAAACAGGAAAGGGATATAAAAAGATATCCAAGGAATTGAGAATGCCAATCAGCAGTGTTCAAACTGTAATCAAGAAGTGGAAAATGAGGGGTTCTGTTGAAACCAAACCACGGTCAGGTAGACCAACTAAAATTTCAGCCACAACTGCCAGATAAAGTGTTCGGGATGCAAAGAAAAACCCACAAATAACTTCAGGTGAAATACAGGACTCTCTGAAAACATGTGGTGTGGCTGTTTCAAGAAGAGCAAGAAGGAGGCACTTGAAGAAAGATGTGCTGCATGGTCAAGTCGCCAGAATAAAGCAATTACTACGCAAAAGCCACAAGGTAGGGGGGGCGTGTCCTGGCTATGGAGGAGTGAGGACGTGCTTCGCCTCAGCTCCGCTCCACCGCCGCTATTTACACAGCTAAAACGGGGAATACAGCTAAACACCGGCTCCGCACATGTCACAACGGGCACGGCAGTCCTCCCAGCCGTCACGGACAGACAATTCCCGGCAGGGACAGCTAGACTCGTATTTTTCAGGGTCACGAGGACAAGGCCGCGAGGCCTCCAAGATGGCGCCGGCCGGGAAATCACAGAAAGCCACCAAAACCTCTCAGCCAGCCGCGGCCTTGGCTCGGCCGCCGAAAGGGACAGTCTCCCCCGCCTCTCAAGCCCCTTCCCCAGGATCGGTGAGTGACTCCATCCCTCCAGCCTCACCTGCATCTCTGGATGGCCGCTCTGAAGTGTCAGACTTTCTGGGGGATGAGGACATCAGACGCCACATTATGTCCCTCCCCACTAGAGAAGATTTAGAACGTTTTACATGTAGAGTGGAGAAGGCTTTCACTGAAGACATGGCCCAGCTTAAGGCAGACACGTCACATTTGGGAAATAGGGTAGAATCCCTGGAAGAGAAACTGGAAGAGGTTCTCCCCACTATTGCTCTGCTGCAATCCAAGTGCAAAACACAGGACCAACAGATTGAAGCTTTGCTCTGTCACTTAGATGACGTTGAAAACCGCAGCAGGAGAGCCAATATTAGGATCAGAGGCCTGCCAGAGGCCACAGCCTCTAGAGATATTATCCCCACATTGACTGACATCTTCAGAGATATTTTGGGCCTACCGCCCTCTGCGCCAGTGGAGATTGACCGAGCGCACAGGGCGCTGAGACCTCAGTCCCAGAACGTTGATAACCCCAGAGACATAATCTGCAAACTCCATAAATATACCTTCAAAGATCGAATTATGCAGAAAATGCGCAACAGGCCATTTTATGACTTTGATGGGGCACATTTATTTTTCTATCAGGACATATCCAGGCGTACCCTTATGCAACGCAGGGCCCTGCGCCCTATTCTGACGGTGATCCAGGCAGCAGGACTTACATATCGCTGGGGCTTTCCCTTCTACCTACAGGTGACCAAAGATGGCCGACAAGTCACTCTCCGCAATAAAGATGATCTTCCACACTTCCTTTCGTCTCTTGGGTTGGAACCTGTGGACTTCCCTGATTGGCGGGGACCACCCGACGCACCAGGGATACAGATCCCACTAGCATGGTCGATGGCTACACGCAAAAACCGAAGGAGGGACAGACAGAACCGGAGCCGTGATCCGTCTATGGGCCCCTCCACAACCCGAGACTGACGAGGACATCCCTTATTTTGATACATTTAGGTGGTATCACCCGAGTCGGGCGGCTGTGAGAAACCCGCCCTCATTTATCGAACTTCCTCATAACCTACATTAAGAGTCTCGATAGTCTGGAAGGCCCATCGGGTCTGCCCCAGATGGGATCTGAGACCTTACAGGCACTTATGGACGTCACCCTTTATTCCTCGATGACAGAACTCTGCTGGTTAATGTTAGGAATAGAGTTGAGACACATTGTTTCGATTAAGAGTTAATAAGCTTATGCTCACTTTACTAAACCCCCCTATTTTTGTCAACACGCTTGTGAGATGCGGTGGACGGGGATGGGACTTCCTGCCTTTCCCCCATGCCGAGACACGTTCCCCACGTAGGCCCCCCTCTTTTGGGAGCAGTCCCTTATAGGGACACTGGGTCATGGTCTGGGGTCCCCCCCCCTGGGTGGGAGATGCCTATACCTGGCCCACAGTTGGTTAGTTTACCAATACAGTTTACACTACCTTACTATGTTATCGTCACAATGACAGTTAATTTTTTATGTGTGTTCTCTATTCTATGTTTTCTCACCTCTCTCCCTTTTTCTCTCCTTACTCACCTTCCTAGGAGCATCATCCTGCTTCGTGCCCTGCACCGGGCGAGTCAGAAAATCAGACATTTCCTGAACCTTTTGAATCCTCCGTGACCGGGGTCAAGGTAATATCCTATAATGTGAGAGGCCTCTGTTCTCCTGGGAAACGAAATAAATTATGGTGGGAACTCAAGAAGCTAGGTGCACAGGTGGTCCTATTACAGGAAACTCATTTCACCCATCACTCCTTACCTAAATTACCGACTCATTTGTATACTCAATGGTTCCACAGTGTCTCCCCTACCTCAAAGTCCAAGGGCACGTCAATTGCAATTCACAAAACTTGTCCTCTTCAGGTCACGGGCAACAAAATAGACCCCCAGGGCCGATATGTTTTCTTGAAAGGCACCATTGCAGGTCAAATGTATACTTTTGCGACAGTATATGCCCCCAATTCTAACCAGATAACATTCATAGATGCTACCCTCGAGCTACTAGCAGAGTTTAAAGAGGGCTCTGTGGTCCTTGCAGGAGACTTCAACGTAAGCCCGGATCCTATACTCGACACATCTAGTTCCCGCCCCTCGAGCTCTTACGCCTTCCTTAAACATTTTCGTAAATCCCTTCAAGCTCACCTCTTAGTGGATAGCTGGAGGATTCTGCATCCTACAGGGAGGGACTTTAGCTACTATTCGGCCGTACATGATACTTATACTCGCATAGACCATATTTATGTTGACCACCCGTCACTGGGGCTTCTGCAGTCTGCGTCCATAGGAAACATCACCCTGTCCGACCACGCACCAGTAGGGGTGGTCCTTAAACTCTCATCCAGCACCCATAAGGCATGGACGTGGAGACTGAATGAGAACTTGTTGGACGATACTGCAGCGGCGGCCAAGGTGTCGGAGGCCATCACCAATTATTTTAGAGAGAACACTGGAGACAGCATCAGCCCGGGAATGGTGTGGGAGGGACACAAGGCGGTAATTAGGGGGGAGTTGATATCATTGGGATCCAATCTTAAAAAAATGCGCCAAGCAGACTTTACAAGAGTTCTCAAAGCCTTACAGAGGGCAGAACTGAAGCACAAGAGAGGTGGGAGCCCTGAGGCATTACAGAGACTGACCGATCTAAGGGAACTGTTTTTGCGTTTGCTGGATAGACAAACACTCAGACAGGCCAGATATATGTCCCACAAGTACTATGAGCATGGCAATAAATGTGGCCGCATGCTCGCAAGAGCTCT
This sequence comes from Aquarana catesbeiana, assembly GCF_042186555.1. Lineage (NCBI taxonomy): Eukaryota > Metazoa > Chordata > Amphibia > Anura > Ranidae > Aquarana > Aquarana catesbeiana. Next base: position 151,740,432 of record NC_133330.1, read on the forward strand.
ACGCAAGAAGTATTCTCAAACTTATATACAGAAACTTCGCTCCTCATCTGGGGACACAGTAGTCCGGTCCTCTGCGATTGCCTCAGGGTTCCAGGAATACTATACTCAACTTTATAATTTAACCCCTGATCAGCCCCTTGATACTCAGGGCACCTAAATCTGTGGCCATCCAAGACTATTTAGAATCAGCTGGTGTCCCACCCTTGACTGAGGCCCAATGCGCAGACATGGAACTACCGCTCACCCTTAGTGAGATAGAACTGACCATAAAATCCCTCCCCAACGGGAAAAGCCCTGGACCAGACGGCTTCACAGGAGCTTATTATAGGGCCTTCTCACCCCTCCTCGTACCCCATATGTGCGCATATTTCAACTCCATCGCGGAAGGTGCTTGCATCCCCTCGGAAGCGCTATTAGCCCATATTACTGTCCTTCCAAAAGAGGGTAAAGACCCAATGCTCCCACAAAGCTACCGCCCCATATCCCTCCTTAATGTCGATATTAAAATCTTAGCGAAAACCTTGGCAAACAGGCTTGGGAAAATTATCCCTCATATCATTCATCCTGACCAAACAGGGTTTATCACTGGGAGGGAGGCGAGGGACAACTCCATAAGAGCTATCCAACTTATCCACTGGGCTCGTAATGACCCTGCCCAGAAGCCATATATACTTCTTTCTACTGATGCCGAAAAGGCTTTCGACCGCGTGGATTGGTCATACCTAAAAGCGGTGTTGAAGGCTCAGGGGTTGGGACAGCGCATGCTGACCTCAATCATGGCTCTACTCCACCCCTTGCGCACAAGTTAAAGTGGTGTTCCGGCCGAAATTATACTTTTTAAATAAAAATACCCCTATAATACACAAGCTTAATGTATTCTAGTAAAGTTAGTCTGTAAACTAAGGTCTGTTTTGTTAGTTTATAGCAGTAGTTTGTTATTTTATAAACTTACAGCAGGCCGTGGCCATCTTAAGTGTGGGCATCTGAAGCCAGACTGTATTTCTTCCTGGATCTCATCCTTGCAGATCTCGCACATGCTCAGTGTAACACAAGCAGTGTAATAGGTTTCAGGTCAGGTTTCCATAGCAACGGCAGTTTCAGAGGAAGTTGCCGCCCCTTCCCAGAAGGCATTGCTAACAGGAAATGATGCGATGGGCCGCGGCCAGGGAGGAGGATGTGAAAAATAAATACAGCAAATATACAGTAGGTGCTGAGAAAAAAAATAAAAAATATCCAATTTGTTTACAGTGCACAGTTTAGTGAGGGATGCTGAAGAGTTGTAAAAGTGGGTGGAACTCCACTTTAAAGTAAATGGGGTACTATCCCCCCGATTCCCCATTAGGAATGGCACGAGACAGGGGTGCCCTCTTTCCCCCCTCCTCTTCGCTCTGGTGCTTGAGCCATTGTTGAGCACGGTAAGAGCGAATTCAGATATAAGGGGTTTGAAGGTGGGGAACACTGAGCACAAATTGTCTGCATATGCAGACGATGTACTCTTCCACTTGTCGGAGCCTCTGCTCTCGCTGCCAGTCCTGATGGAGGAATTGAAGCGCTACGGGAGACTCTCCAATTTTAAAATTAACTTCTCTAAGTCCGAAATACTACCCGTTCACCTGACTCCCACACTAACGAACAGTTTACAAACTGCATTTCCTTTCACCTGGGCTAAGACATCTATTAGATATCTGGGCATAAGATTGACAGACCGATACGACACCCTTTACTCCGCCAACTACCCCCCCCTGCTGGAAGCAGTTAAGAAAGACCTCTTCCAATGGAACAAGACCGCCTTCACGTGGCTAGGTCGCATTAATATTATAAAAATGAACATACTGCCACGCATTCTTTTCTATTTACAGATGATTCCCATCCGCCTGCCCAGAGAATTCTTTACACGAATAAACAGCATGCTTTCTGGGTTTGTGTGGAATTCGCGGAAACCCAGAATAGCACTAAGGGTGCTACGGCGCTCCAAACAGACAGGCGGATTGGGAATCCCAGACATCCTGAGATATTACCGGGCGATTGCACTACAGAGAATCCTCAACTGGCGTTTCCACACCAGTCCAAGATCTGGGTCTCCCTTGAGAAATATCTAGCTGGAAGAAATTTAGCTTATGCACCATGGCTTTCTCGAGAGCACAGGGGATTGTCTGATACTACCTCCCCGCTGACGAAACACGCCCTCTTAATATGGGACAAGACAAACCAAATTTTTAATCTATCCCCTCCCATGTCCCCGTTGGCACCGTTGGGAGGATTTCTGTGGTTTCCACCGGGTGAACAATCGGCTTTCTTTGGCACTTGGGTGGACGACGGCAACGCCAGTTGTGGAAAACTAATGAGAGATGGTAAACTACTGAGCTTTGAATCTCTCCAAAACAGACATAGTGGGTCCCACATGAACTTTTGGAGATATCGGCAACTCCACCATTTCTTTGAAATTCACGGCCAATCTATAAGGGATATCTCCTCTCTTACACTCTTTGAACGCCTTTTCATAGATGAAACACCAATACCTCACATGATCTCTGAACTGTATCGCCTATTAGGCTCCACTGTACAAGACGCTAAACCAACTTATATACGAGCTTGGGAGAGAGATCTTAAACTAGATTTTACGGTGTCTCAGCTTACTCACCTATACCAGCTCACACACTCCAGCTCTATTCAGTCTAAAACTCAGGAAAATAATTATAAAGTGCTATCACGATGGTACAGAGTGCCAGCCGATCTAGCACGTATATACCCCTCGGTATCTGACCAATGTTGGAGGGAATGCGGAAATAAGGGTACACTCTTGCATATTTGGTGGGAGTGTCCCCGGATTAAACCATATTGGGCAGATATTAAATCACAAATAAAAGAAATCCTAGACTTAGATATACCATTACTGCCGTCCCACTTTCTCCTACATGTTCCTCATATTCCAATTGGTAGATATAAGAAAAGCATGCTACCACATCTTTTAAATGCGGCCAAGCGATTGCTACCAGTTTACTGGAAGCAGTCCCGGATCCCCTCCAGGGAAGAGTGGATAAAGAAAGTGAACGGCATTAGAGACGCGGAACACTGGGTAGCGACATGCCAAGACACTGTTGAACGCTTTAATATTATCTGGGGACCCTGGACAGAATATGTTACTGTCCCAGGACAAATTTCCTCCAGCTTAGACTTAGCGCTCCTGGAGTTGGCTGAACCGTCCCTTAAATCTCGCCTAACTGGGAGCGCAGGGGCCTCTTAGATATCCGTCCACCACTACTTGCCATCTATGGAGGTAATTCAATGGTAGAAGAGCTCGCCCAGTGCAGACAGGAAGACCCTATTCACTGCAGGTATGCTTCACCCTTCCCTCCTCTCGTCTCTTCCCCCCCCTTTTCATTCTTTCCTCCCCCTTCTTCTTTCTCTTGTTTTGTCTTGTTATCGTATTGTACAAACCAGAAGTAAGGTCATGGAGGCAAGTTGAAGAGTGGCACGGCCTCTCCTGTAGGAGCGGACCTCGACCTCTCTACCGGCACTAATGTAGCAACACTGGCTTCTCCGGTTGGGGCGATGACTTAGGGGAGGTAGTTGGAGGCTGTATAGCCCCCTCCCTTGGGAAAGTTGTCCCAGGGATACACCCTGCGCCTGCGAGGTGCGGGTGTGGTCCAATGAAGGAGAAGACAGTTACATACGGGATTCTGTCCTCTCGGTTAATTTTATGTGCGCTGGTGAGAAGGGGGTTATGTAAAGCACCAACACCTCAACACATGGGAGAGGTTGTTCTTCTCCCCTTTTTTTTTTTTTTTCTCCATGGCCATGCTTCCTTTCTCTTAGTTTTATCCTATAGATAACCTATGTTTATATGTCTTTCTCCAGAGATTTCAGTTATCTTGATATGAGTCGGTAAATACTGGATTCTATATGTTGTATTAAACTGAAATTGTTTCTAAAATAAAGATTTTACAAAAAAAAAAAAAAAAAAAAAAAAGCAACAAGGTATTCAGCTTACAATATGCCAAACAGCACAGAGACAATGATTACGATTTAAAAAAAAAAAAAAAAAAAAAAAGAGTAAACACAGTTGATTGATAATATATGGCTTCAGCCAAACACTAACCATGAGTGAAAGGAAATTTTTTGTGTTATTCATATTCTCTGAAAAATGGCCAAGAAATCAGAAAAATTCAGTCATACTGCCTTCCGATGCAGACCGCAAGCGTCCATTTTACTCATACATTATATAGGCATAGTCCATAGGAAACCCACCCTGAGAAATTCTATACAGCCATCACTGAAGTACAAGCATGTAGACTGAAAGTGGCTATAAAGAGGATACTGGAAATCAACAGCACCAAAATGCAACAGGATTAAAAAGACTTTTGATTGAAAACAAAAGACAGTTTACTAAACAAAATTGAGCTTTAGCAAACTAAATGTCATGTACTTTTTTTATTTTATCTGTTTACCAGGTACGCTCTTTATTTTGTCTGAATACTTAAAACCCAACTCTGGGCAAAATTACATGGGTTAACTGCTTGTTTTGTCCAGCCTATTCTAGCCAATGAAAATAATCAACGCCCAAACGCTTGACGTGGCTAAACAAGTTTTTATTATTATTATTTTTTTTTCAATATGCTGCTGCCAGGACAAAAGGCATCTAGGAGAGTTTCGAAAATGTCCTAAGTGTATGAGGCCTCATACACTGACTAAATACGTACAACACACAGAAAGTCTGTTAATGTTTAAACGTATGTATGTGAATGTGTAAAAGAACATATAAGAGCCCTTCCACACTGACAGCGCGGGGGTGTCGGGCAGTAAAGCGCCACTAGTTTTATTGGTGCTCTACTGGTGTTTTAGGAGGTGCTTTTAGGCCGATATCGGGGCACTTTTAACCGCCGCTAGCGGCCAAATAAAGGGTTTAAAAGTGCCCGCAAAAGCACCCCTGCTGGGGCGCTGCCCATTGATTTTAATGGGAAGGAGCGCTTTAGGAGCGGTGTATACACTGCTCCTAAAGCGCCTCAAAAGAAGCTGCTTGCAGGACTTTGACGTCCTGCCAGAGCAGCGCTCCCTCAGGCTTTCATACTGGGATTGCAGATGAGACATTTTTCAGGCGCTTTACAGGCGCAATTTTTAGCGCTAAAGCGCCCGAAAAACGCCTCCAGTGTGAAAGTCAATCCAAGTCAGTGACTGTGTAATAGAAAAATAAACGACTTATTCACTGACATCAAATCGATGCCAGAAAACTACAAATTAATTTCAGAGCAAAAAAAAATAAAAAATTATAAAAATTCTCTATGGAACCACTGGACACGATTACGAGTTTGGATGCTACGGACTTCAAAATTTCACAGTAACAATGCATTAGAACTGCATCTGTTGCCACTTTGCTCTAGAAAAGCAACAAAACCTGAAGGGCGCAAATCACAATTGCAAACGCACCCTGGCCGCGATTATATGTGAAAACCCCAGCGGGGGATCCTGTGATTAGCTGCGAGCAGCACCCCCACTGAAAGCAATTGGAAGCTGCCACCTCTCACAGCTAAAAATCGCACCCACTCATATGTAATCGCTCATGCTAAAACCACATGCGAGTGATTGGCCCCGAACAAGACGACAATCCTTTTTTGCAGCGGTTAAGACATACTGCACAGTTGTAATGGTATCTACATTACCTATGAATTAAAATTCTTCAAATTCCTAAAATTATTTTGAGAAACAGTGAGGTTATGGCTCTGGGGCCAAAAACTTAAAAGGAATTATTGCCTTTTTTTCAGGGTTTTTTTTTTTTTTTTACAATATGTAGTTTCCAACGGGACAAAGTACATGTAACATAGTAGAGAAAGCAAAACGGTACATACAGTGGGGAAAATTATTATTTGATCCCCTGCAGATTTTGGAAGCTTGCCCACTTACAAAGAAATGAAGGGTCTATATTTATCATAAGTGTAATTTAAATGATAGAGACAGAATATCAGCCAAAAACCCAGAAAGAACACAAAAAAACAAATGCTATAAATTAAGTTGCAGTTCAGTGAGTAAAATAAGTATTTGATGCCCAAGCAAAACATGACTTAGTACTTGGTGGAGAGGTAAGATGTTTCTTGTAGTTGGTGACCAGGTTTGCACACATCTCAGGAGGAATTTTGGTCCACTCTTCTTTACCGATCTTCTCTAAATCCTTAAGGTTTCTTGGCTATCTCTTGCCAACTCGAAGTTTCAGCTCCCTCCATACATTTTCTATAGGATTAACCCTTTCATGACTAAGCCTATTTTTGAAATTTGGTGTTTACAAGTTAAAATCCGTATTTTTTGCTAGAAAATTACTTAGAACCCCCAAACATTATATATATTTTTTTAGCAGAGAATCTAGAGAATAAAATGGCGATTGTTGCAATATTTTTTATCACACGGTATTTGTGCAGCGGTGTTTTAAACGCAAATTTTTGGAAAAGTGACGCTTTCATGAATTTTAAAAAATCCAAACAGTAAAGTTACCCCAATTTTTTTCTATAATGTGAAAGATGATGTTACGCCAAGTAAATAGATACCAAACATGTCACCCTTTATAATTTCACGCACTCGTGGAATGGCGACGAACTACGGTACCTATGAATTTCCATAGGCGACGCTTTAAAAATTTTTTACGGTTACCAGGTTTGAGCTACAGAGGAGGTCTAGGGCTAGAATTATTGCTCTCGCTCTGACGATCGCGGCGATACCTCACATGTGTGGTTTGAACACCGTTTACATATGCGGGCGCGACTTCCGTATGCGTTTTCTTCGCTGCGCGAGCTCGCGGGGACAGGGGCACTTTAAAAATTTTTTTTATTTTTTTTTTTATTTTATTTATTTTTGTACTTAATAAATTGTGTTTAAAAATTTTTTTTTTTTTTTTACTTTTATTGCTGTCACAAGCAATGTAAACATCCCTTGTGACAGTAATAGGTGGTGACGGGTACTCTTTATGGAGGGATGGGGGGTCTAAAAGACCCCCCATCCCTCCTTTACACTTCAAAGTTTTCAGATCGCCGAAAACGGCGATTCTGAATACTGTGTACTTTTTTAAATTCGGCGCCATTGGCAGCCGAGTAAACGGGAAGTGACGTCATGACGTCGCTTCCGCGTTTACAACGAGAAGGCTGGAACGAAGCCGCTCGCAGCTTCGTTCCAGCCCGCCCCCAGCCGCCGGATGGACACCGGGCCTCCCGATCGCACGGGAGGCCCGGTAACAGCGGCGGGAGGCGGCGGGAGGGGGGGGTGTCCCCTCCCGCTCCTCCGGTATAACAGCCGAGCGGCTTTTAGCCGCATCGGTTGTTATACACGGGTAGCCGATCGCCCGCTGTAAACAATGGTACCGGGATGATGCCTGCAGCTGCGGGCATCATCCCGGTATAACCCCGGAAAGCCGAGTACACATATCTGCGTACGGTCGGCGGGAAGGGGTTAAGGTCTGGAGACTGACTAAGACAATCCAAGACCTTAGGCCTCATGCACACGAGATGCTGTTAAACACGCATTCAGAGGCAGTTGGACACTTTTTTCAACTGCCCCTGAACTCATTCAATGTTATCGTATGTGTCCATGTACACAGTCTCGTTTTTTGGCGTCTTTAGGCAATTGTGTTTAACCTCGTTTTTTCCAGAAGCAAAAAGATGGGTTCAGACGCAAACGTTTTCCACGTTTCAGATGCCAAATGCGGCTAAACGCCGGTACCGCATTTAGCCGCGTTTGCGTTTATAAGTTTTTAAAGGAGCCCTATTTTTTGGACCAGAAAACACAGAAATATGATGGTAAACTGCAGCAGAGAATGACATTTTTCGACCTGACTTTGGGGCCCCATATCTTGGGGCCACTTGGTGCTAGGAACCTCAAATTTGGTGTGCAAACACAGTGGAACTGGCACAACATATCCAAATTTGGGTTTCCTAGCACCAAGTGGCCCCGAGATATGGGGCCCAAATGTCGGGTCAGAAAATGTCAAGCACTTTTCTGCAGCAGAATGACATTTTGCGACCCGACTTTGGGGCCCCGTATATTGGGGCCACTTGGTGCTAGGAACCCCAATTTTGGATATGTTGTAGTGTGCTAAATGCGGCATTCAAATTTTCTAAACACCAGTTTCAGCTTCTAAAAACATGTGTTCAGCAGAGTTTGCACCGGCGTCTCGTGTGCATGAAGCCTTAATGTGCTTCTTCTTGAGCCACTCCTTTGTTGCCTTGGCTGTATGTTTTGGGTCATTGTCTTACTGGAAGACTCAAGCTACAAGTGCCCCCCATAGGAAGTGGTTTTCTGTGGGTGGTACTCATTAAATTGGGGGAGTCAGGAGTTCCAGCGAGGGACCCGAGAAGGGCAGGATCAGGGCTACTGCGTGCAATACAAGTACAAAGAGCAGGTAAGTATGATATGTTTATTATTTTAATAAAAAAACAAATCAAAGCTTTAGTATTTTAAAATAAATGCTCTGTCAGCAATGCTGCTTTTTAAAATGAAATACAGTGTATTTACCTGTATTGCACAGAGCAACCTGGAACATCCTCTACAGTGGGGAAAATTTGATCCCCTACAGATTTTGTAAGTTTGCCCACTTAAGAAATTAAGGTTCTAGAATTTTTATCATAGGTATATTGAAATGATTGAGACAGAATATCAACCAAAAATCCAGAAAAAAAAAAAAAAAAAAAAACATATGATACAAATATTATAAATGGAGTTGCAGTTCAGTGAGTAAAAATGGGATGTTTGTACTCACCGTAAAATCCTTTTCTCTGAAGTTAATTGACGGACACAGCTCCTTAATTCTTGACCTTAGGGTTATCACGCCACCTTCAGGAGAGGACTAGGCAGAACATGTGACGCATGTAAAAACAGCAAAACTGCGCAGCACCGCCCAGGGGGCGGTCCCTATGGTTATAACCCCTCATCCTGCTTCCTGCAGCTTAGTTCGTCAAAAAGCAGTACAAACAAATAGGAGGGGTGGGTGCTGTGACTGTCAATGAACTTCAGAGAAAAGGATTTTACGGTACAAAAATCCCATTTTCTCTTTCGTTCATTGACGGACACAGCTCCTTAATTCTTGACCTTAGGGACGTCCCCAAGCAGTGTCAAAAAAAGGAGGGGTGGAAACAGCAAAACATACTTCACCCACAATAAAAGGAACACCTCAATAGAGGAGTTGCAGTCTTAAATGCCCGCCATCAAAACCTGCGGCCAACTTAGGCCTCAAAAGATGTGTTTATGTAACTTAAGAAAGCATAATTGCAACCTTACACAACCGCCTGCAAAACCTTGCAGCCAAAACAAGCATCCGAATATGCGCTTACGTCTACCTTGTAGAATTTAGTGAAAGTGTGAACAGACGACCAAGTCGCCGCCTTATACACCTGGGAGACAGACGCTTGATGGTCGGAAAGCTCAGGAGGTTCCAATTGCCCTGGTGGAATGAGCCGTGACAGGAAAAGGGGGCACTCACCCCTTTAAGGCATAGGTCTGAACCACGATCTGTCTGATTCACCTAGAAATGGTGGACGACGAGACCGCCAGACCTTTTTTCGGACCAGCCACCGAAAGGGAGAGTCTGACTTCCGGAAGGGAGCCGACAGATACACCCGTAGAGCCCGGACCACATCCAGGGAATGTAAGGCAACCTCTTTCGGGTGTGTCGGCTTAGAACAAAGGGATGGTAACATAATGTCCTCATTTAGATGGAATGCCGAAACCACCTTTGGATGGAAAGAGGGCTGCGGACGTAGCACCGCCTTATCCTTGTGGATGACCAGGTAGGGAGACTTACATGACAAGGCCGCCAACTCAGAAACCCTCCTGGCAGATTTAATAGCCTATAAGAAGACTACTTTCTGAGAAAGAGTCAACAAGGGAATCTTCCTAATGTTTTCAAACAGCGGTTTTTGGAGCGCCGATAGCACCAGATTCAGATCCCATGGAGGTAGTGAAGGTCGAACCGGAGGGACTACGTGTCGAATCCCCTGCACAAAAGTACCCACAAATGAGTAAGTCGCCAAGGGAAGTTGGAAAAAGGCTGATATCTGTCCCTTGATGGTGCTTAAGGCAAGTTTCTGATCCACTCCTCGCTGCAAAAACAGCAGGATCCTGGAAACTGAATAAGTGCGCGGACGCCACCCCATTTCCTCACACATGGAGATGCAAGCCTTCCATGTACAATGGTAAATCTTCCGAGAAGACGACTTCCGTGGCCTCAGCATAGTGGAAATAACCGAGTCTGACAGACCTCGGTCCCTTAGCACCTGGTTTTCAACAGCCATGCCGTTAAAACCATCAACGGTAAAGCAGGATGAAGTATCTGACCTTGCGATAGAAGGTCCTCTCGCAGCGGTATCCGCCAAGGAACATCTGCCACCAGTCGTACTAGGTCGGCGTACCAAGGACGCCGAGGCCAATCTGGGGCAATCAGAACTACTGGAATCCCCTTGGCCTCTACTCTGCACAGCAGACGTGGTAGAAGTTTGAGTGGGTGGGGGGGAAGGCATAAATTAGCCGATAATGCCCCCATGGAGCCACCAATGCGTCTGACGCATCCGCCCAGGGGTCTCTTGTCCTGGATACAAACCTCTGTACCTTCCGATTGAGCCGAAAGGCCAGGAGGTCCACATTTGGTGTACCCCACCTTAGGCAAAGGAGCCGGAATACTTCCGGATGCAACGACCATTCCCCTGGGTCCAGCATCTGACGACTTAGGTAGTCCACCTGCCAGTTTTGTACGCCGGGGATGTATATGGCCGACAGGGCCGGCACGTGTCGCTCTGCCCACTGGAGGATGTGCGGGACCTCCCGTGCTGCAGCTGAGCTCCTTGTTCCTCCTTGATGGTTGACATACGCCACCGCCGTGCCGTTGTCCAACTGGATCCTGATCGGACGCCCTTGTAGCCTCATTGACCATGTGGAGAGGCACAGCCTGATCGCCCGAAACTCAAGCACATTGATCGGCAGTTGGGATTCTTCCCGCGACCAAAGGCCCTGAGCCGACTGTACTCCCAGAACTCTCCACCAACCGGCTGGCGTCCGCTGTGATCACCGTCCAATGGAGAGAAAGGAACAATCTCCCGGACCGAAGGTTCGGAGACCTCAGCCACCAGAGAAGTGAATCCTGGACTAGCTGGCTCACCCGAATTTGACAATCCAGGGATAACGGGGGATTTGTCCCATTTTGACAAAATCTCCTTTTGTAGGATTCGAGTGTGAAAGTGAGTGTACAGTACCGCTTCAAAAGTGGCTACCATGAGGCCCAGAACTCGCATGCAGAAGCGCAGCGATAACCACCTGCGGTTCACCAATAACCTCACCGCAGCGTGAAGAGTCTGCAGCTTGTCTGAAGGGAGAAAAACTCTCGCTTCCGAGGAGTCCAACAGTAAGCCCAGGTACTCCAGGCGTTGAGTCGACACTAACACCGACTTCTTTAGGTTCAGCACCCAACCAAACACCCGGAGAGTCTGCATGGTGATCGCTACATCCTCCCTCAATTCTGAGGCGGAAGCTGCCCTCAGAAGGAGGTCGTCTAGGTAACCCACGATTGCGATCCCACGTTGCCTTAACAGCACCAGAATTGGAGCTAACACTTTGGTAAAGACTCGGGGTGCTGACGCCAGGCCAAAAGGAAGAGCCACAAACTGGTAGTGTTCTTCCCCGACTGCAAATCGCAGAAACCTCTGATGCCTGAGGCATTTGGGTACCTGTAAGTACGTGTCCTGCATATCCAGGTACGCCAGGAAGTCCCCCTGATGGAGTGCAGCGACCATGGAGCGAACTGATTCCATCCTGAATCTTTGCACCTTCACAAAGCTGTTGAGGGCCTTAAAGTCCAGGTTTGGACGTACCCCTTCCTTTTTGGGGACTACAAACAGATTGGAGTAGAATCCCTGAAACCTTTCCAGCGTCGGTACAGGTACTATCACCCCGCGCAGTAGCAGGTCCTGTACTGCCCTGAACAGGGCTTCCCGACGAGCCAGAAGTAGAAGTAGGTTGGAGAGAAAAAAAAAAAAATCTGTTTGGTGGAAAAGAAAGAAACTATCTTGTATCCCGATGAAACCAGTTCGCAGACCCATTGGTCGGACAGTAGAGAGGTCCACCAAGCTGCAAACTTCCGAAGGCGACCCCCCACCCGAGAGTTGGGCGAGGGCAAACCTTCATGCGATAACATTTTTGCTCGCAGACTTGTTTGGCTTGCGAAACCAGGGACGCTTTTGTCCTTCAGCGGGCGCCTTGTCGGACTGGGAACGCTTACCTGCTGACCCGGGCGGGCGAAAAAGCAGTTTGAGCGGAAAAAGAGGGCCCTTGCCTACAGCGTGGCTCCTTATCCTTCCTGGACTGTGGGAGCAACGTGCTCTTCCCACGGGTAACATTTTTAATAATGTCAGTGAAGCTCCAAAAAGCCTCTTACCTTGGAAGGGCAAATCCGCCAGTGCTTTTTTTTTTTTTTTTAGATGCCTGGTCCGCAGACCAGCATTTCAGCCAAATCATGCGCCATAGCACCACTGCTGATACAGATGCTCTAGAGAGCAGGGGGACTGTATCCAGGGCCGCATCACAGACATACTTAAGGCCATTCACCAACTGGTCTGCCAGCTCTACGCAGACCGAGGGAGACTGTTGCTTCTCCAATTCACGGTGCAACAACTTTGCCCATTCAGTAAGCGTCTGCGACACCGAGGCCGTGGCCAGCACAGGTCGTAACACTGACCCCACTACCGTAAACATAGACCGTGCCACTGCCTCGGCCCTCCTGTCAGCAGGGTCGTTGAAGGCAGGAGTCCCTGCTACCAGAATCGTGGTTACTTTATTTAACCTGGATACCGGGAGGTCAACGACCGGAGGAGATGCCCATTTTTTCAGAAGGCTCTCCTCAAAGGGATAACGCACCGCCATTCTTCTTGGGACTGAATAGGCCCGCTGCGGACTTCCCCATTCCTTGTAGATGAACTTATCAAAATAAGTCACATACGGAAACACCTTAGGCGTGAGGGCTGGTTTGCGGGACCCAAAAGGGACAGCCACCTCAGCAGAGGTTCCTGCTGCATCCTGTATCTTCAGGGTATCCCGCACCGCAGCGATAAGTGCTCCTACTAGTGCTTTTTCCTGCGCTAACCCAGACACAGAGTCATTCTCACTGTCTGAACGGTCCTGGTCCGCATCCTCGGACACGTCAGAACAGGGGCCGCCAGTCACCGTGGGACCCGAGTCTGAATCCGAGCTCTCCCCAGAAGACGGGCGCAGGGGGCGTTTTTTTACCCCCCTTGCGCCCGCACGCCGCTTCCACCCTGACAACTCCAGGACCGCCAACAAAACGTCCATAGGCACAGCATTTTTTGCAGGTGAGCCGGTTGCAATAGCAGGGATATCTGGGGAAGAAGCGCCAGCTTCTGACACCATGCTGACCCTCACTCGCCTGCCACAACTCACGAACTTAAGGCAAGGTACACAAATCCCACCCTCCTAGCTGCTCACAGACTGAGGGGCCCCTCCGCAGGACTCACCACCCTGACCGAGTCCTGCGCTGTGCTGCCGCTGACTACTCTGCCCTGTTCCAGTCACAAAGTGCTCAGACAGAAAAACTGCGCTGTTCTGAGGTACACAGACCCAGCACTAGAGGTAAAAACGTGCTGAGGCTACAAGAAAATGGCCGTCGGCCGTCCTTAGCACAAAAATCACCAAGAAAATAGCCGCCGAACCTTCTAGAAAATGGCTGACAGCCCATACACTGCTAAGACTACAGGAAAATGGCCGTGGCCTCTCCTGAGGTAAATTTACTCAGGCACCTCACAGCGCAGAAAAAAGGGGCAGAAAGGCAAAAACGGACCCTAACATCCAGCGCAGCCATGCCTAAGCTCGGAGCCCCCCCGGAGGACCCCCGGCCTAGGTACATACACCACACCTCATGCCCAGCCACACAGCAGTCCCAGCAGGGGGAGGAGGTAATGAGGGATAGGGAGAGAGGAAAGGGAGAGAGAGAGACCCCCTAGTCGACCTCCCAGGGAATGCCCAGCTGCTCTATCCTGCTGAGGCAGGAAGAGCCGTACTTACCCTTCCTGTCGGGACTGCTGGATGCATTCCACCACAGACCCATCACCCGAGCAGTACGGGGTGGCTGTTGGCCACGGCACACTGACACGGACAGCAGTAGCCCGGTTATATGTGTGCCCCAGAGCATATAGCTCACCGGCCGCCCCAGAAGCAGAAGGGGCATGTCGTGGCCGACCCAGCGCGTAGCTAGGGTCTGCTTACGCTCGATGGCCAGGCTGGGGAGACTACAAGGATCGATATTATCCAGCCTGTCAACCAGCCGGCTGTTGATTGTAGATCACAGGATCAAAAATTGTAGAAAAAAATCCCAGGACCAAAAGTCCCCTCAGGGAGCCAGGTCCTTCTCCTACACTAGGCAGAAAAAAAACTGAGCTGCAGGAAGCAGGGTGAGGGGTTATAGTCAGAGGGACCGCCCCCTGGGCGGTGCTGTGCAGTCTTGCTGTTTTCACATGTGTTACATGTTCTGCCTAGTCCTCTCCTGAAGGTGGCGTGATAACCCTAAGGTCAAGAATTAAGGAGCTGTGTCCGTCAATGAACGAAAGATAAATAAGTATTTGATCCCCAAGCAAAACATGACTTAGTACTTGGTGGAGAAACCCTTGTTGGCAAGAACAGAGGTAAGAAATTTCTTGTAGTTACCAGGTTTGCACACATCTCAGGAGGGATTTTGCTCCACTCTTCTTCACAGATCTTCTCTAAATCCTTAAAGTGGTTGTTAACCCACCTTAACATGTGTTCCTGTGTTCTGTAAAAAATTTGCCGATCTGTACTGATATACGCTCCGCTTTGGGCGCACAGCTGATTCCTCTCCTCTCTCCGGCTCACAGCTGCACTGGGCGGGGCCGAGCCCTCCCGCTGACGTCAGCCGGGGAGGAAGGGGGAAGAGAAGAGAGAGAGACGACAATCAGCTGAGCACTCATACAAAGTACAGAGTGGATTTTTTTACATTAAACAGGCACAGGGACACGTTAGTAAGGCAGAAAAGAGATAAGATTTTATAGCATTATAGTAGATAGAGAGGAGCGGGAAAGGGGGGGAGGAGGAGGACAGAGGACCCAGACACAGGGAGAGCTGCAAACAGGAGAGCTGCGGCTGATGTAATCAGGAAAATAGACTTCCCTCCAACCACTTTGCATATTATTTTATATATACTGTGATTCTGTACATGCCAAATATGCTGCATAAATCTCCCTCCACTAAGTCTAGCTGCATCCATTTTAACTGTGGGCAGCTGAAGCTGCTACCTGTTCACTTCCTGGATTTACACAAAACACACCTCCAGCTCTCACTGGCCCTCTTTTGACTCATCCCCCTTCCGAGAGAGAGAGAGAGAGAGAGAGAGAGAGAGAGAGAGAGAGAGAGAGAGAGAGAGAGCGAGAGAGAGAGAGAGCGAGAGAGAGCGAGAGAGAGAGAGAGAGCGCGAGAGAGAGAGAGAGAGAGAGAGAGAGAGAGAGAGAGAGAGAGAGAGAGAGAGAGAGGTGCATGACGTCATAAGACTAGGCTAATGACCAGCAGTGTTAATTTTAGTCTTAGGCATTTTAGTTTTAGTCCCATTTTAGTCTTCTGCAGTTGTTTTAGTCGACTAAAATCTCCAGTACATTTCAGTAAATGCAATTTAATTTTAGTCATAGTCTTTTGACTAAAATGGCATTTTAGTTTTAGTCATATTTTAGTCACCTCAATTGTTTTAATCGTATTTTAGTCGACTAAATTAACACTGATGACCAGACAATAGAAAGAGGAAGTGGGCTGTATAAGGCATTTACTGGCAGAAAAAAAAAAATGTTTTACTATCCAATGTTAAAACAATAAGGGCAGAAATTTAATAGATGGAAAGTTCAAAAAATGACTTAATGTCCGCTTTAAATTGACAGGACTAATCTGTGTACCACATGAGCACAAACTGTATCCAGTCTCTGGGAGCCAGAATTATTGTTGGTTGGTAGGGAACCAATACTTATTTTACTCACTGAACTGCAACTCACTTTATAACATTTGTATCATGTGTTTTTTTCTGTATTTTTGGTTGATATTCTGTCACTATTAAAATACACCTATGATAAAAACGATAGACCCTTTATTTCTTTGTAAGTGGGCAAACTTACAAAATCTGCAGAGAATCAAATAAATTATCTTACCCACTGTAGAAGTTCCAATAGCAGTCATTTGAATTATATCATTTCTGTGTCCAAAATCTTGAAATTTGCTACCAAACTGAATCAGTGACTGGACCTGGGCTCCCGCCGATATCTCAGCCAATGAAGAGGGAGAGTCCTGGGACAGCCAAGGCTAGTGTGAACATCACTGGTTTGGAGGGAGCTCAGATAAGGATTTGGGGGGGGGGGGGGGCTGGGCAGGTACAGCTGCACACAGAAGGTTTTTTACCTTCATGCAGAAAAAAGGTAAAAACCTTCAGCCTTTAGAGCCACTTTAACCACTTCCCGCCCGGCCCATAGCAGATGACGGCCAGGCGGTGGTTGAGTTATCCTGACTGGGCGTCATATGACGTCCAGCAGGACAACATTTCTGCCAGTGTCAGTCTGACACACCTCTACAGCGAACTTGGTAAAGAGCCTCTGGCGGAGGCTCTTTACCACGTGATCAGCCGTGTCCAATCACGGCTGCTCACGATGTCAATAGGAAGAGCCGTTGATCGGCTTTTCCTCACTCGCATCTGACAGACGCGAGTAGAGGAGAGCCAATCAGCTGTTCTCCTGACAGGGGGGGGGGGTCTGCGCTGATTGTTTATCAGCGCAGCCCCCCCTCAGATCACCACACTGGACCACCAGGGATCGCCACTAGGACCACCAGGGAGAGGGGCAACATGTGGATTGCCAGGTATGTACCCCATGGCCATCCACATGTGCCCACAAATGGGCACTGATTGGCACCATTATATAGCACTGATGCCCAGCAATGCCACCCTTAGGAGCATCAGTGACCATCGGTGCCACCTGTCAGTGCCCATCCGTGCCCATCCGTGCCACCTATCAGTGCCACCCATAAGTACCCATCAGTGCCACCTACAAATGCCCATCAGTGCCGCCTATGAGTGCCCATCGGTGACGCATACCAGTGCCACCTATCAGTGCCCATCAGTACCGCCTAGCAGTGCTCATCAGTGCCCGTCAGTGCCACCTCATTGGTGTCATCTCATCGGTGCCCATTAGTGCTGCCGTATCAGTGCAGCCATATCAGTGCCTGTCATTGAAGAAAACATACATATTTCCAAAAATTAACAGAAACAAAGAAAAACTTGTTTTTTTTTCAAAATTTGTCGGTCTTTTTTTATTTGTTGCGCAAAAAAAATAAAAACCACAGAGGTGATCAAATACCACCAAAAGAAAGCTCTATTTGTGGGAACAAAATAATAAAAAAATTGTTTGGGTACAGTGTAGCATGACCGCGCAATTGTCATTCAAATTGCGACAGCGCTGAAAGCTGAAATTGGCCTGGGCGGCCTGGTCTAAGTGCCTGGTATTGAAGTGGTTAATAAATTACTCATTTCACATGTTATAGAACTACAATGGTTATAAAAAGTCTACACACCTCTGTTAAAATGTCAGGTTTCTGTGATGTAAAAAAAAAAAAAATGAGACAAAGATAAATCATTTCAGAACTTTTTCCACCTTTATCCTACCCTATAAACTGTACAACTCAGTTGAAAAACAAACATTTTAGGGTGGTTAAGTAAAAATAAACTATAAAAATGTGGTTGCATAAGTGTACACGCCCTCTTATAACAACTGGGGATGTAGCTGTGTTCAGAATTAAGCAATCACATTCAGACTTTCAGACATTCACATGGCAGGTGTGTACTGACTGTAGGAGTCAGTACACACCTGCCATCATTTAAAGTGCCCGATTAACCTCAAATAAAACTTCAGCTGTTCTAGTAGGTCTTTCCTGACATTTTCCTTGCCGCATCCTAAAGCGAAAGCCATGGTCCACAGAGAGCTTCCAAAGCATCAGAGAGATCTCATTGTTAAAAGGTATCAGTCAGGAGAAGAGTACAAATGAATTTCCAAGGCATTAGATATGTCATGGAACACAGTGAAGACAGTCAAGTGGAGGAAATATGGCACAACAGTGACATTACCAGGACCTGGACATCCCTCCAAAATTGAGGCCTACAGCAAGATTAAAGGAGCTGCAGGAATATCTGGCAAGTACTGGCTGTGTGGTACATGTGTCAACAATCTCCCGTATTCTTCATATGTCTGGGCTATGGGTTAGAGTGGCAAGAGGGAAGCCTTTTCTTATGCATAAAAACATCCAAGCTTGGCTAAATTCTGCAAAAACACATCTAAAGTCTCCCAAAAGCAAGTGGGAAAATGTGTTATGGCCTGAGAAAAACCAAGGCTGAACTTTTTGGCCATAATTCCAAAAGATATGTTTGGCGCAAAAATAACACTGCACATCGCCAAAAGAACACCACACCCACCGTGAAGCATGGTGGTGGCAGCATCATGCTTTGGGGCTGTTTTTCCTTCAGTTGGAACAAGGGCCTTAGTCAAGGTAGAGAGAATTATGATCAGTTCCAAATACCAGTCAATATTGGCACAAAACCTTCAGGCTTCTGCTAGAAAGCTGAACATGAAGAGGAATTTCATCTTTCAGCAATGACAACGACCCAAAGCATACATCCAAATCAACAAAGGAATGGCTTCACCAGAAGAAGATTAACCTTTTGGAATGGCCCAGTCAGAGCCCAGACCTGAATCCGATTGAAAATCTGTGGGGTGATTTGAAGAGGGCTGTGCACAGGAGATGCCCTCGCAATCTCACAGATTTGGAGTATTTTTGCAAAGAAGAGTGAGCAAATATTGCCAAGTCAAGATGGCAAGACTCATACCCAAAAAGACTGAGTACTGTAATAAATTCAAAAAGGTGCTTCAACAAAGTACTGTATTAGTTTAAGGGTGTGCACACTTATGCAACCATATTTTAGGTTTTTTTTTTTTTTGTTTTTTACACTTCCCTCCACCTAAAAGATTTAAGTTTGTTGTCCAACTGAGTTGTACATTTTATAGGTCATATTAAAATTAAAAGGGTTACTAAACCCTCGCTGGTAGCTCCTTCCCGCATCGAGTGCTCACATAGGAGAAGCGCTCTCCTACGGTGGACACCCGTGCGGGCGCGCTCCCTTGTCCTGCATCTGCGTGTATTCACACAGAGTGCAGGAATGGGCCCCGCCACCCCAGCGTCATTGGATTTGATTGACAGCAGCGGGAGCCAATGGCTGTGCTGCAATCAATCTATCCAATCAAGACAGACACCAGCCAGAGAGGTAGAGCGCGTCTCGGCGTGGGAATGAATGGGCTCAGGTGAGTAAAACGGGGGGCTGCTCAGTGACAGAAGTTTTTTCCCCCCTTAATGCATAGGATGCATTAAGGTGAAAAAACACAAGGGTTTATTACAACCCAAAATAAAAAAAAAGTGGAAACATTTCTGAAATGATTTATCTTTGTCTCATTTTTTTACATCACAGAAACCTGAAATTTTGACAGGGTGTGTAGACTTTTTATATCCACTGTATAAGGCCTCATGCACACTGGACGTTTCAAAAATGCCAGTAGCATTAGCTGTAGAATGAGTTTTTTTTTTTTGTAAAGCTATACTCCCACA
This sequence comes from Aquarana catesbeiana, assembly GCF_042186555.1. Taxonomy (NCBI): domain Eukaryota; kingdom Metazoa; phylum Chordata; class Amphibia; order Anura; family Ranidae; genus Aquarana; species Aquarana catesbeiana. Next base: position 151,760,097 of record NC_133330.1, read on the forward strand.
AAAGCTTATAGCTCACAAACCCTGATAAACGACGAATAGCCACATTTTTAAGCTTTTATCAGAGTTAGAACGTTTTTACAGCTGAAAAAGTCCTCAAAACCCACTAGTTCTGGGATTTTTCCAGCCAGAAAACACCCCAGCCAAAAACTGCTGATATTAGCCTGTGTGCATGAACGCATAGGTCATAGGATAACATGCTGGAGAGTTTATTGGCTGCAGAAAAAAATGCCCTAAGCCAACAGCAGCTGTAAAAACGTTCAGTGTGCATGAGGCCTAATAGTTATCTAACAACGTTTCAATTGGATGTGGGCATATGTCATTCCCTGCTTGTGTGATTGGCTCACTGATTTTTCCAGAAGTCTGTCCTAAAGTACAAGTCAGATTTTAGGCATCCCCTGCAGCAACAAAAGTCATTTTTAGTGGGATACTCCCAAAAGGGTTCATGAATTGTGAAAAGAATGCAGACGAGTCCTCATGAGAACACTGCAAGTGCATCAGCTGATGAATAATGAAAAAGTCACTTCTGTTCAGATTCACTCAGCAGACAAACAGCTTTTTTTCAGAGCAGAAACAGATAGAAATCTACAACATAGTTTGTTAAAATCCCTGCAATGTACATTGATCACCCAAAGGGGATTTTTTTTTCTCTCAAAAGAGAAGTTACTTTTTAAGCATCTTTCGGTAAAATTATAACAATATCTCTATATACAGATAAGAGTTGCAAGTGTGTCACCTATGTCCACCCTTCCCTCAAGCTCCTCTATTCATAGAAGCTGTACTAAAGCTTCATTCACTGAAAAGAGCTCTATGAAAGGAGGATGGGCTGGTGAATGAAAGATCTACCTCCTCCATTCATAAAGCGCTTGCGAGCAGTTTCTATAAATGGAGGGGTGGAAAAGGTGGGCATACTCAGAATTCTGGATAAGGGCAAATATAACAAAGTGTAGCGCTAAAAAATATACATGAAGTGATGAGAAAATCTCTAATATTTATAAATGTCCATCATATATATTAGTGAATCATAGTCCATCATTGTGTGAAACCATTATGGTCACCATGTGCGTAAGCAACTAGATAGTGAGAATACCATCACCAAAGTAAATGGAGGCCTACCAGAAAGTTTGAACCCAAGATAGCATATGCTATGTGGGTCAAACCAGCCTATATTGCCCACCGGCAATGGTAGGGAAGCTGTAGTAATCGGCCGAGAGTGTAGTCCTGGAAGCCTTCACGAAAGTGTCATACATATAAACCAAGGATTGTGAAGATACCACCACCCAAGTGAATGGAGGCTTACCGAAAGGTTGGGACCCAAAACAGCATATGCTGTATGGGTCAGACAAGCTTATATTGCCCACCGGCAATAGAGGGGGAGCCCCGGTAGCCAACAGGGGATGAGGTCTTAGGAGTCTTCACAAAGGTGTCCTTCTCCATACAGATGTTTAAGCCTCCCCAAACATAACCCATACAGAATAAAGAAAGGGCCATATAGTGTAATTCCGCAAACAACGTAAATTTTAATAAAAGAAAACCCTTACATTTAAGTAGTTAAAAAAACGCTTGTATGTAAAATAATGGCGGTAGTGGAGTCCTCCATCTGGATAAGGTCAGATCAATCATATTAACCCCTACAGCACCCGAAAATTACAGCTAGGAGGGTATGGGGGTGGCAGAGAACTTCAGGAATCAACTAGAAGAGTTGCCAACAGCACTGGGGTCACGTCTCATTTAATACAAGTACTGTCCCTTGTGCGGATCAAAAAAATAAATAAAAAAAATTGACAGTTACTTACCGGTAACTGTTTTTCTAGGATATCTTCCAGGACGGCACACCTAAGTAGGCCTGCCGTCCTGGAAGACGACTAGAGAAAAAACTAAACTTAGGCTTTAAAGCAGAGCTCCACCCAAAAGGGAAATGGGCATGTGCTGGCGGGTGGAGGGGAAGGAGAAGACCGGACACGCGTCCGCTCTCCTTCCCTTCTAGTTGTGACCCAGGAAAGTGACGTCTATGACGTCACTTCCGGGTCAGCCTCGCCGTGTCAGCTTAGCCGGCAAGTAATGTTTTGCAATGTGATCTGCATTGCAAAACATTCAGTGGAGCCCAGAGGTGACATGCAGGGACTTTTATATCCGCATGTCTCTTTAAAAAGAACTTGTCACCTAAAAATCATCACATAGCAGACTTTTTGTCCCCTGTGTAATGAAAAAAAAAATAAAAATATATAGATTTTTTTTTTTGCAAAAAAAAAAAAAGTTACACCCATTTGCACATAAACCCCCCCCCCCCCCCCCAAAAAAATACTTTAAGGCCTCCCACACGTATGAACGTAAACAAATGCGTCAATTGCTATACACAGCGAGAGAGCGCAATAATTCTAGCACAAGACCTCCTCCGTAACACTGAACTGATACCTATAGGGGGGTTTTGAAGTGTCGCCTAAAAAAAATATAGGGTACTGAAGTTTGTTGTCAAATCATGGGCGCACACAAATTTAAGGTTTGACATGTTGGGTATCTATTTACCAACATTTTTTATAGTTTACTGCGCTTGTTTGCCCCAAAATTCATTTTAGTGTGTTTTTTTACTGAAACTTTTTTTCCCTGGCCCCCCCACCCTATGTGAATGAGTATGGGGTACATTGGACCCCTACCCATTCACCTAAAAAAAAAAAAAAAAAAAAAAAAAAGGGTGTCAAAAATAAACACAGTACACAGGTTTTTAAAGTATTTTATTAGGGCAGCTCTGGCGTCTCTTCTGATTTCTTCTCCCTCCTCTGGTCCTTCTCCCTCTTCTGCCGGGTCTCCTCCCTCTGTTCTTCTTCTGATGTTGACTCGATGCAATCTCCCGGTGTAATGCCGGCTCCGCCGCATGCACAGACTTATATTGGCATGGAGCGAGACCACCCGTCGACGTCACCCGGAGGCCCCACCCCCTTGTGACATTGTCCCATCATTCCCCAGGTGGTGACGTCATAAGGAGGTGGGGCCTCCGGATGACATCAGCGGGTGGCCCTGCCCCATGCCAATATAAGTCATTGCACAAGGCGGACCAAGCATTACACTGGGAGATCGCGTTGAGTCAACATCGGAAGAACAGCAGAGAAGACCCAGCAAAAGAGCAAGAAGACAGCGGAGAAGACCCGGCAAAAGAGCGAGAAGACAGCGTAGACAGGAGAAGAGCCGGAGAGGGAAGAAGAACTCGGAAGAGACGCCGGAGCTGCCTTAATAAAATATTTTAAAAACCTGTGTAGTGTGTTTATTTTTGACACTTTTTTTTTTTTTTTTTTTAGGTGAATGGGTAGGGGTACAATGTACCCCATACTCATTAACACAGGGTGGGGGGCCAGGATCTGGGCCCCCCCCCTTGTTAAAGGGGGCTTCCAGATTCCGATAAGCCCCCTACCCACAGACCCCGACAACCAATGGCCAGAGTTGTCGGGAAGAGGCCTTTGTCCTCATCAACATAGGGAACAAGGTGCTTTGGGGCCAAAAACGCCTGTTTATGAGCTTCAGTGTACATGGAGCCATAAGCTGGTAGTCCACCCAAAACTGATAGCCGAGTTATGTCGGTCTTTTGTAATGACCATGAACGGTCAAATTTAATTTGACAGAACGACTAAAGGCATCAACTGTAAACATATGTTGTATAGATAGTACCTCAAACTATATAATTCTGTCTGTAAATTGTTGATCTGACCCAATAACATAAGAATAAAGGCACCTTTAGACCCCTTTCACACCGAGGCGCTTTTGCGCTAAAAATAGCACCCGAAAACTGTTTTTCCATTCAGTTCAATGGATGCTTTCACACTATGGCTGTGCGCTGGCTGGGCAAAAAGTCCTGCAAGCAGTATTTTTGGGGCATGTTTGGAGCGCTTTAAAAAACGCCTCAAAAAAGCCCCTGTACATTGAAATAAATGAGAAGCACCACAAAATTGCTCTTTTATTTTTTTTAAAGATCACGTTGCCTTAAAAAGCGCACAGCTAACAAAGCAAAAATGCCCGATGTTTTATGGGCAGTTTTTGAGCACCTCAGTGTGAAAAGGGTATTAGAGATGTTGAATCACAGCAATTTACAAACAGATTAGAGGTAATTGTGGGCTTTTTATTCTTTGCATATCTTATTTTTCTTCTCCCCCCCCCCCCCCCCCCATTATGTGCAGATGAATGAATCTCCCTTTACTTCCAGGAACTCTCTCTGTACCCTGAGATTTCTCAGTTTATGGAGGAAATTCCCAGGAACTGGTGATGTAGGCTTCCCAAGATGTAGCTGTGAGGCCAGGGCTATATCACCAGTACCTCCCTCTAGTAGGAATCGTGAAAACTGTAATTAAAAGAAAAAGCAAAAAAATGTTTACCTAAATAATGTAACATGATTTGATACCAGAATGCAGAGTATGCCGACGTGATTTTTAGTGAAAGAGGGGAAAGGTCAGTTTTAAATTATTGAAGGTACTACATTCGCATTACAGGTGCGTAGCTAGCATTTTTGAGAGTTGGTCACGTTCACAGTGCTTCGCACCATAATTTACCCAACATGTGGCTTTCAGCTAGCTTTACCACTCCATTCATGTCAACATATTCATGCCAAAATGTGTTTACATTGCATTTGAGATGCATTTAAAAAAGCGTTACCAAACAAGATGATAGTACAAGAAACCATAAAATAGAAAACCAACACAGGGGAAGTGTCTAGCAAACGTTATTTAACACAAGGCAAACAGGTAAAAAATAAAATGTACCAATAACACATAAACAACAACATGATAAGCACATTATCGGGTGCGAAAGGTAACTACAATTTGAAAGCGCTTCTAATCGAGCTCTAAAGCCTCGTACACACGATCGGATTGTTGGCCAACAAAGCATCAGACTTTTGTCCAAAGGGTGTATGCCTGGATTTTGCCTTGCATACTAACGGCACACAATTGTCTGCCAACACGAACGTAGTGACATACTACGAGGAATTTCAGCTCTTGAGCGCCACCCTTTGGGCACCTTCTGCTAATGTCGTGTTTGGTGAGCACTGATTCCGAGCATGCGTGTTTGTACTTTGGACTTGTGTGATGGACTTGTGTACACACGATAGGAAAATCTGACAACAGACCGTTGTCCGCCGAAAATTTACTAGCCTGCCATCCAACGTTTGTTGGCGGAAAGTTGGCCAACAATTGTCTGATGGAGCATACTAACGGTCGTATTTTAGGCAAACAGTCTGTCATCACACAATTCCCAGCCGAAAATCCGATCCTGTGTACGAGGCTTAAGACTGCACATCTTTTGTTTTAATGTACTTGGAGGATATAAAACTAAAAGATCAATTAGGCCCTGTTCATACCAGTGTACTTTCTTCTGCGGCACTGCCATGCACGACAATGAAAATCACATTCTTTATGGTGCATCTTCTTTTGGTACAGCATAGTACGTTTTTGGCCCCAAAGACTTCAATAGGAGATTATTCAACCGATTTACCATCTTTGAATCACAGAGCAACAGAAACACTGCGAAAATGCATGGAAATCTATATATTTTTTTTTAATTAAAAACACACCTTTTATTAATTATTTTTAATTGTCTCTGTAACGTTATGTAAGCTCTTTGAGGACAGGGACTGATGTGAATGTACAATACATAAAGTGGTGTGTAAATTGCTGTTGTCATATAAATAGCTGTAAAAACCACCACCACCACCCCATAAAATCCAGCGAAAACCTCTCTATTTCTACTCAAAAATCACTAATGATATTTTCCTCTACCAGCCCAGCAAACTTCCTCATGTGACAAACGTTAACTGCACCCACCTTAGTGAGTCACCTTCCCGGCTTATGAATGATACCACTGACGTCTTTTCTGCTCCTATAGTTTCCATACAAAAGGTCTAAAGAATATTTGAAAGTCCTCTATCATCTAAAGCCTGCATTTTAATATAAATCCTACACAAATGCATGTCACATGCTAATCACATTCGAGGAACATCTTACATCACACACAGCCTGCAAGCTCTGGAGCAATACACAACCTGCAATCTTTAGCTCCAATTCTAGCTCAAAGAAAACAAGCTCAATCCCATTCTTTGTCCCTGTTCACATTCGAGCGATGTCTGTAGCCGAAGCCTGAAAAGGTACATGAGCCACATCTGAAACACAATCTGGCATTTTTGCCAACAGTGACTACAATGGGAGAGCATGGTTTTTCCGGTGCTCCCCTAATAAAAGCCTATGAGGCCAATTCTACACCCAAAAAATACTCCTAAATGGTACTACACCCCTAAAAACTCACCAAAAAGAGGTCTCAAAATGAGGGCTTGGGGTAAACAATACAATCTCACATTTGTTAGTTGAACTGGATGGTCTTTTCAACCAGATTAACTACGGTATGTAATTAACTATGTAAGAAGTACATCACTGCTAAATGCCAAGATATTCTCAATGGCAGCACAGTTCATATTAATCCAGATACACAGAAGTGTATTTTGTGCCTAATACAAGCAAGCTGCGCTGTAAATGAAAGTTTATAACAATAAAAGACTATATCTGAGCTCTAAGCATGCCCTGCTCTACAGATTGTACACATATACATAGAACACCATGAGTGATAGCAGGCTCACACCTCGTGGTGTCCATAAACATGCAGATCTTGGGTTGCAACGTCTATGTACAGCATGTTTATGTAACCGCTGGTCATTTCCATGAAGCCAGGAAAACACCAGAATTCTTTTAGGCATTTTTCACACATGCGTTGACAGATTATTTTTTCTTCCGTTAAAAAAAAAAAAAAAACGGATCAGACAAAAAAAAAGGGATGTAGACGGATAAGGTTGCACCGGTACCGATACTAAGCATTTGTACTGGTGCAAACGCTCTGATACAGAAACCTTTGTGGTGCGATTTGAGCCTATACAAAATGAATCGCATGCGATTCTTTGCAGTGCAATTGGAGCCCCTTCATTTTTTTGGGGCTCAAATCACACCGCAAAGGTATCAGCGAGTACTTGACCAAAGAATTGGTACTTGTGCTTGGTAAAAAAAAATGTATTGGTGCAACCCTAAAAACAGGCAAGCAGTCAGTTTTTGGCTCCGGGAATGTAAAGTCAGCAGCTACAAATACTGTAGCTGCTGACTTTTAATATTAGGGCACTTACCTGTCCAGGGCGCCCGCGATGTTGGCACCTCAGCCAAGCTTTTCAATCGGCTGTCGGGTGCTGCTGCCGCCATTCCCCATGAGGTAAATCAGCAGTGAAGCCTTGTGATTTAATTGCTGGTTCCCTACTGCACATGCGCGAAGCGTGCTGCGTTTTCTGAATGGCCCAGCAGCGGTGGAAGGAGGAGGGGGGGTGAACTTCCAGGAGACCTCGTCCCGGAAGTGGGGACGAATACCTGTCAAAAACAGGTACCCCCCAAAAAAAGTGCCAAATGTGGCAGTGGAGAGGGGGAGCAAATAAGCGGAGCTTCCCCTTTTGGGTGGAGCTCAGCTTTAAAAAGGAACTGCAGTCTGCTCACATGAGTTGTAATAAAAACATCTTTGCCATTCTGGAGCTTCCCTCCAACCACTTTGCATATTATTTTACATATAATGAGTCTGTACTTGCCGAATATGCTGCAGAAATCTCCACTGAGTCTGGCTGTAACCATTTTAATGGTGGGCAGCTGAAGCTGCTGTCTGTTGACTTCCTGGATTACAGAGGCACACCTCCAGCTCTGCAGCTTTCATTGGCCATCTTATGACTCCCCCCCCCCCCCCTTCCTGGCAAACTCTGATGAGAGTGAGTGAGCTGTGCACAATGTCATAAGCCTAGGCTTTTTTCCAGACGAGAAACAGGAATTGGGCTGTATAAGGTATTTACTGGCAGTTTTACTATCCAAAGTTAACACAACAAGGGCAGAGGATTTAATAGATGAAAAAAAACCAAATCACTGAAGTTCCGCTTTGAGCTCACCACCCAAACATTACAATCTGATTGTACAATCTCCTTTAGATCTGCCAACAACTAAGTAGTAAAAGGGCCTGCCTGACGGTATACAGATCGATTAGATCGTTTAGGCCACTGGTTGTCAATGTATAAACTAAAGGGGGGCTCAAAAGCAGCCCCTGTAATCACCAAAGGGCTCCACATTATGTTTAATATATGTAATGCTTGAGAGGATTATCAGAAACTGAAGACCTAATAGAGGAAATGAGGATTAGTGTACTGTAGACAGGCCAATTTTTTTGGCTGGGGATATGCTGAAGACAATATGAAAGTGGGAACATGAGGCATGAGGCTAGTACCCCAATCAATGTTCCCACTACAGACTACTGGAGGTGTGAAGGCCACACATCATATACAAAAGGGCCACATGCGGCCCCTGGGCTGCAGGTTGGGCACCAGGGGTTTAGGTAGATCCTCAGTTTTGGAAAATTTTAAGTCATACTTGTATGGTCAGAGAATAGCGTGTATGAGGACCCCCTAGGGCCAGTTCATTTTTGTATACTTGAAAATCTACACGTCCATACAAGCAATATTGATACAGGATTCGTTCAGACAGAATACAGTAGAGAAAATGTAAAACGTTTCTCCTGGAAGAAAAGCTTGTACATGGTGCATTCCAACCAAATAAAACAAATATAAAAATCTGAAGCGAAAAGAGAAACAAAAATAAAATGAAAGCAGATGACCCCATTTCCCATACATAGCTGATACAATACATGTATGAGAAGAATGATGGTGCCCTGTGCTCATTCTATGCGGTAGTAGTGGGAGGAGCTAGTCGGGTGATCAGTACATGACGGGTATCATGGATGCCCAGCCATACGCCCCCATCTGTCACCACTCTGATACCTCCTCTATTGAATTGTATTGGAACTGTACAATTTTTCTTTTATATTGTAAAGTTCTGTGCAAACTGTTAGTGTTATACAAATCATGTATATTAATAATAATAGAAATAATAATAAAAAACACACAATTTAATGTAAGTCAATCAAAGATTTTTCTATTAGCACACCACACAGCTGTGACCGGGCAGGGCCTATGCTCACCATACACATCACAATCTGATTGTACATGTAATATAAGAGGCTGCCTGATTGGAAAGTTTAGGTAGGTGCTCATATCCCATGGTGTTGATACAATCAGACAGTATGGGGACATTGGAACTTGCCGGAGGCAAGAGGCTGCAGGCTGACAGAGAACTGAGTTCTCCCATGACTCGGTGGAAGTGGCAATGTAGTCTGTGTTCATGTAGTACAGGGGTAGGCAAACTAGGGCCCTCCAGCTGTTGCAGAACTACAAGTCCCATCATGCCTGTGGGAGTAATTGTAACTGCCAGCCTTGCAATGCCTCATGGGAAATGTAGTTCCACAACAGCTGGAGGGCCCCAGGTTGCCTACCCCGGATGTAGTCTGTGTTCATGTATTGCTGTCTGGGTTCCCGTAGCCTGTGTCCCCCCCCCCCCGTAGCCTGTGTCCCGTTCCCCCCCGTAGCCTGTGTCCTCCCCCGTAGCCTGTGTCCCCCCCCCCAGTAGCCTGTGTCCCCCCCCCGTAGACTGTGTCCTCTCCCGTAGCCTGTGTCCCCCCCCCCCGTAGCCTGTGTCCCCCCCCCGTAGCCTGTGTCCCCCCCGTAGCCTGTGTCCCGTTCCCCCCCGTAGCCTGTGTCCCCCCCCCCCCCAGTAGCCTGTGTCCCCCCCGTAGACTGTGTCCTCTCCCGTAACCTGTGTCCCCCCCCAGCCTGTGTCCTCCCCCGTAGCCTGTGTCCCCCCCCCCCGTAGCCTGTGTCCCCCCCCGTAGCCTGTGTCCCCCCCCCCGTAGCCTGTGTCCCCCCCCGTAGCCTGTGTCCCCCCCCGTAGCCTGTGTCCCCCCCCCGTAGCCTGTGTCCTCCCCCGTAGCCTGTGTCCCCCCCGTAGCCTGTGTCCTCCCCCCCGTAGCCTGTGTCCTCCCCCCCGTAGCCTGTGTTCCCCCCCCCCGTAGCCTGTGTCCCCCCCCCCCGTAGCCTGTGTCCCCCCCGTAGCCTGTGTCCCCCCCCCCGTAGCCTGTGTCCCCCCCCCGTAGCCTGTGTCCTCCCCCCCGTAGCCTGTGTCCTCCCCCCCGTAGCCTGTGTCCTCCCCCCCGTAGCCTGTGTCCCCCCCGTAGCCTGTGTCCTCCCCCCCGTAGCCTGTGTCCTCCCCCCCGTAGCCTGTGTCCTCCCCCCCGTAGCCTGTGTCCTCCCCCCCGTAGCCTGTGTTCCCCCCCCCCGTAGCCTGTGTCCCCCCCGTAGCCTGTGTCCTCCCCCCCGTAGCCTGTGTCCTCCCCCCGTAGCCTGTGTTCCCCCCCCCCGTAGCCTGTGTCCCCCCCGTAGCCTGTGTCCCCCCCCCCGTAGCCTGTGTCCCCCCCCCGTAGCCTGTGTCCTCCCCCCCGTAGCCTGTGTCCTCCCCCCCGTAGCCTGTGTCCTCCCCCCCGTAGCCTGTGTCCTCCCCCCCGTAGCCTGTGTCCTCCCCCCCGTAGCCTGTGTCCTCCCCCCCGTAGCCTGTGCCCCCCCCCCGTAGCCTGTGTCCTCCCCCCCGTAGCCTGTGTCCTCCCCCCCGTAGCCTGTGCCCCCCCCCCCGTAGCCTGTGTCCTCCCCCCCGTAGCCTGTGTCCTCCCCCCGTAGCCTGTGTCCCCCCCCCCGTAGCCTGTGTCCCCCCCCCGTAGCCTGTGTCCCCCCCCCCGTAGCCTGTGTCCTCCCCGTAGCCTGTATTCCTGTAGCCTGTGTAGTTCTCCCACCCGCACACACCCCTCGCTCACCATCAATATCTCCCAGGGTCAGCTCATCGCCCAGCTCCGTTAAGGTCTCCATGTTCTCCATGCTCAGCTCGCCTGTTTCCATACGGGAGCTGGAAGGCCGGCAGATCATACGCCCCCCACCGCTGGAAGATGCTCCTTCCTCCCGGTTCCTGTCACTCTCTCCGACTCACCGACCTGTCACTAACCAAAGAGACGCCATGTTCCATCAGCACCGCCCAAAACCAAGCGATGACGTCAGGGAGTTGCGGGTCAAGCCTCGCTCTGGCCTCTGGAAACTCAGCGCAGAATGGGGACTGAGTGGTTTCTCCTCCCTCTATTCTGAACACGCCCCCATCTGTGTAGGAAACCCCGCCCGGACTTCTTGTAATAGCGCGTGCTGGTTGTTTTGTTGTCAATGAGGCCAGGTCCCTTCGTCCAATGGCAGCGCTTGGCATGCCGTGGTGTGATACGACGTCAGAGATCAGGGGATGTGAATTTGCATACGAGACTGGCTGTGTATAGAAAACCCCCTAGACGCCTTCTACACACGGCGGAGTGACGGCTGGAGTTAACCTGTTGTCGGCCAGCCTTGCGGGTCTCTGTACGAAGCTGTGCTGCACACACTCACTTATCATTACAGATCAGCTAACATAATATTTGATGCTGAAGGTCACTGCTTCCCTATGTACTGACAATACCAATACACACGTGTAGGCAGGGAGCCGCTCATGTAGGTTTAGTACATAGCTCAGGAAGATCGGGGCAGATCCTCACCCGCTGGATTTACATAGAAAGCATTCATTATTCCAATCAATAAAAAACCTTCTACTGATTGGTGCTGGGAGCATAGTGCCATGTTGTGCTATGAGCGTAACTACCAACATAGCGACCCATGAGGGCGCTATGGGGCCCGCAGCCAAGTGGGGCCCGGTGAGGATAAGAGCACCGCCGCCACAGTCTCCCAGCCAGGGGAAGAGAGGAAAGGAGGGGGCGAGCTGTCCGTATCAGCAGAGAGCTGAATTGCCCGATGTAATAGCTTTCATTAGAACTTCCAGTGTTCCCAGGGCTCACATCACATAGCTCCACCTCTTGGCCCGGTGCCTTTGATAGACAGAACGCCGATCCAATGCGGGACATGTGATGTCATCAAAGGCGTCGGGTCAAGAGGTGGGGCTATGTGACGATGAGCCCCGGGAAGACGGGAAATTCAAATGAAAGCTATTACAGCGGGCAATCCCGCTCTCTGCTGATCCGGGTGGCTTGCCTCTTCCTCTGCATAGGTGGGGCTGTATGGTGCACAGGTCACGCTGCATTGACACTAGGGCAGCTGTGGGGGGGGGGGGGGGGGCTGTTCGCAGGGGGGCCCCATACAACATTTTGCTATGGGGCCCTGCTATTTCTAGTTACGCCCCTGATAGACACAATTACCTTTTATAGGTTATGCAAACAGTAACTATTAAGATCCAGTCCAGAGTCTGAGGGAATGAAGTCATCTGTCTGCTGGAGGCAGGATTTGTTACTGGACCCACTGATCAGTCACTCAGACTGTACAGTGTAACACAAGTCACCTGCAGCAGGAGGACTGAGCTGTGCGAAGTGTGTACACAAAGCCAAGAACAGAAGGTTACTCCACAAGCATGATTGGCAGATACTGGCCCCCTAACAAGAAGTCATAGTAGTAATAACGCTTCTAAATATGATTGTATCAAACAGCTGGAGGTTGCTGGGCTGACAATACGAAAATCAGACGTCAAGCTGTTGTCCGCCGAAAATTTATTAGCCTGCCATCCAACATTTGTTGGCCGAAAATTGGACAAATATTGTCAAAAGGAGCGTACTAACGGTAAGATTTTAGGACAACAGTCTGTCAACAGACAATCTCCTTCCAACAATCGTACTGTGTGTACGAGACTTAAGATCACATACACACTATACAACTTTTGTTGTCTGATTTCCTTTAGATTTACAAAAAAACTATGTAGTGCAAAGGCCTGTCTGATTGCATACAAATTGAAACTCTAAAACCATGTACACACAATCGGATTTTCCGACGGGAATTGTGTGATGACAGGCTGTTGGCGGAAAATCCGACCGTTTGTACACTCCATCGGACAATTGTCGGATTTCCCGCAGACAAATGTTGGATGGCAAGCTTTAAAATTTTCCGTGGAGGGGCATGGCTTGGATGGCAACAGGAACGGACACGCAGTGCTGAAGCTCCTTGCCTGGCCTGGCCTGCCTGCATCGCCCTTAAAAAACATCGCTACCTGCACTACCATGGGCAAACCTAAAAAAAACAAAGACCCCAAGCTCCAAGGACACAACACCAGGTCCCCCTCCGCCGCTCATCACGGAGTACTTTAGTCAGGAAGCTCTGGTGGGACAACACGCGGCCAAGATGGCGCCGGCCTCGTCCACCGCAGCTGCCTCTCCTGCAATCACTTCTCCGGGAGTCAGGAATCACAGGTATGGCTCGGAAGGGGATCTCATGGCTGCATATACCTCAGGCCCCCCCCCGCTCTCATGGCAGGCTCCCTGCTCCCCTCAGCAGCCATCTCCAGGACAGCCTCTCCCAGGCATTCCTCCCCTGCCTCGTGGAGCCCCCACCACCCACACCAGCTCAGACTGTCCAGCCATCCGCATCCTGGGTCTCCTCCTCCCCTGAATGGGATCCACGTTCCCTAACACAGCGAGCCCAGATCCACGGGGACATAGCACCCTCAACTCGCCCACACCAGAGGGAATCACCTCATACCACAGCATCCCCCCAGCTTCCACAAGCCTTGGGACATTCAGGGATGTGTACAAAGCACCCCCACAAAGGCAAGACTCAAGCCATCTACTCCCTACCAACCACCCCTGGGAGAATATCCCTTGCCTGCAGCCAGTTCAGCCCCTGCATGGGGCACCCCTGCCCATGTTACCACAGACTCTGACACTGACCCTGAGGCATATACCTCCTGGCGAGATTATGTCCGCTGCATGCCTACAAAGCAGGACTTTTGTATGCTCATCCAGGAGGTGCGCGAGACCTGCAGATCTGAGATCAACATGCTACGGCCTGACCTACATCATCTCTCTACCAGAGTTTCATCACTAGAGGAAGATGGCGGTGACATCAAGCACAAAATCTCCCGAATCCACTCCCAACTCGCCTCACAAGCATCCACTCTCCGGGACTTCCACCGCCACCTTGAGGTCCTAGACAATAGGGGCAGGCGCAACAATATCAGAGTCCGAGGCCTACCTGAGGCGGCTCAGGACGAAGACCTACCTGTTACCCTACAAGCTATCTTCAACAGTGTCCTGGGCCGCCCAGAACATCAAAAAGTTAAACTGGACCAGGCTCATCGTGCCCTCCACCCTCGCGGGCCAGGGTCTAGACCCCGAGACGTGATATGCAGAGTCCACAACTATACCCTCAAAAAGAAAATCATGAGAAAAGCCCACAACATGCGCACTATCGACTTTGACAGCGCCCCCATACAGCTCTTTCCAGACCTGCCGTGGATTACTCTCCAGCAACGACGCTCCCTTCAACCGCTTCTAGCCCTACTGTGGGAACACGATTTCCGCTATCATTGGGGCTTCCCTTTTAGCCTTACAGCAAAGAGAGACGGGAGGTCCACCACACTACGATACCCGGAGGATCTTCAGTCCTTCTGCAGAGACTTGGACATTCCTGTACTGCCTACTCCCGGTTGGGACCCCCTGCCAGCTCCCCCACCAAGCCCGGTCCCCCAAAATCCAGGTCACTGGGAGGAAGCGCCCATGGTTACGTCCCTCTGGCACCTCTCCACCTCCCCATTTGCATTAACTTTCTGCTTCCTCAGTGGTCACTTTACCTTCGACGGCCTGATGACTGGTTTGCCTCATTTCCCCCAATTTGGGCCCCCTAGTTTAGGCCTGGTTGCAGCTTCATTTGTTTGTTCCTACCCCTTGGGGGTCAATCTACTACAGATATTACTCCCCTCCCCCTTTGTTGCTAACTCCCCCTCCCCCATGCCCTTTTAGGGGGTGCCGGATCAGGGGACTCGCCTATGCTAAATTTTGGGATCCTCTGACCCCATCCCCCCCCAATTTATTTCCGAGCGGTTGGCTCGCTAAAGTGTTCTTGGGTTATAGATACAGTTACAGCTATGAACGTTGGCTAAGTGCAGGTTTATTTCTAACTACATCTGCAGGCAGGCCCCGGAGCAGATCATTCCTCCCTTGGTTATGTAACCTCTTCCCCCAGGGGCTCTCCGAATGGCTCCCTGCCTGATTGTACTGTTTAATTTGTTGACTTCTGACGGGTTTCTTTTTTTTTTTTCATCCCTGTCAGGGAGCCCCTCAGAGAATCCCAACCTGCCACCTTTTTAAGGTGGGTTATACTGTGAGATGTTAATATTTGAATTTGTGTTTTATGATTTTGTGTTATATGTTTTGTTTGTTTTTCACCCTCTCCTCTTCTTCTTCTTTCCTTGGCTTCATCCCTCTCTTTCTCTTCTACTTCTTACCCTACTAGGCACCCCCTACCTCCAGGCCCTGACCCTCCGATCCGGGACTGCCCTTGGGAATCAACCAGCTGATCCCCTGAACATCTGGCCAATGTCTACTCGGATAGCTAAGGGGACGCACCTCATACGTCTGTCTCCACCATGATTGGCATACTCTCACTAAATGTGAAAGGCATCAATTCTAATGTAAAACGTAGTTTAGCCCTGCGTGAGTTCAAGCGGTCCGCAGCGGACATTATGTTTATCCAGGAGACGCACCTCGCTAAGTCAGGCACTATGGCGTTTGCCCTCAAACACTTCCCCCAAACATATCTCGCCTGTAATCCACGTAAACGGGCAGGTGTAGCGATCCTCTTTAGGCAGGGATCCCCCTTCCAATTGCAATCCCTATATGCAGACCCTCTAGGCCACTATCTCATTCTCCGGGGCTCCTAGAAGGGTACCAACCTCACCCTATGCAATATTTACACCCTGAACATCAATCAGAACTCCTTTTTATCCAAAGTATATAAACGCCTGTTTGAGGCTCCTCACCAGTATCTGGTCGTAGGAGGAGACTTTAACCTGACCTACTCACCGGGCCTAGATAAGCTCTCCATTGGTCCTGGAAAAGCCTCCTTGGCTGCCGATAGGAAATCCATCCTTTTTCACCAATTAACTAGGAAATATGCCCTATTTGACACCTGGCGCACCACATATTCATCAGCTAAGCAATTTACTTCCTACTCCAACCCCCACAAATCTCATTCGCGTCTTGATTATTTTTTTGTTAATGCCCCAACCCTGAGAGCCTGTACAAGCTCGGATATTCAAGCGATCTCTTGGTCGGACCACGTCCCGATTAAACTCTCCCTAGCACTCTCCCGGGGATCCTTTCAAGTATGTGACTGGTGTTTAAACGAGTTCTTGCTTAAACATGACCCCTCCAAAGCGGAACTGGGGCAGACTTTGAAGCTGTACTTCACTGAAAACAGCTCCTCTGAGGTCTCCCCAGCTTCCTTATGGGAAGGCCATAAAGCGGTCTTCCGTGGCCAGTGCATTTCACTTTCCACTGCCCTAAAACGTAACGCCAACAAGACCAGACGGCTGCTGTTAGATCAGCTTCGACAACTGGAGACACGCCTGCTGTCGTCCCCCACCTTGCGTACTCTTAGGGCATTGGTGAGCACTAGGGCTAGTCTACGGGACATAGACCTGGGGAAAACTGAGAAAGCCCTTCTCCGGCTGCGCCAAACCTATTATGACAAAGCTAACAAACCGCACACCCTTCTAGTGAGACAACTCCACAAGCGGGCGGCAGCCACCTCACCCACCTCTATTAAAGACGTGAACGACACCCTTCAATCCCACCCCTCTAAAATTGCCCAACTCTTTCATGACTATTTTTCCACTCGAGTGTACCACATAACCCTCCCTCTCCTAGTCTATCTCAGGCCATCCACTCTTATCTAGCGGATTGCGACCTTCCTACTCTTTCTCCCTCCGCCCTAACCAGCCTTAACTCCTCTATTTCTGAAGAGGAAGTAGCTGACACAATTAAATCTCTCCCGAATAACAAAGCCCCCGAGCCCGATGGTCTACCGTACCTTTATTATAAAACCTTCTTGCCGCTTCTCCTCCCCCATGTCACCCCTCTTTAACCCCTTCATGGCCAACACACCCATTCCGAGAGACATGCAGACCTCTTTCCTTACAATGATCCCCAAATCAGGAAAGGACCATACACTGTGCTCTAATTACAGGCCAATTGCGCTCCTGAATACAGACTTTAAAATTTTTACTAAATTACTAGGAAACAGGTTAAACAACTTCATGCCGTCGCTGATCCATAAGGATCAAGTGGGGTTTATCCCCCTCAGACAGGCAGGGGACAACTCCAGAAGAGTTATTGACCTCATGGAGGTAGCAAACAGGAAAAGGTCTGAGGCGTTGCTTCTAAGCCTAGAGGCGGAAAAGGCCTTTGATAGGCTGGGCCTATAGGGACTTTAAGATTTCTTTATTCGCGGATGATGTCCTGCTCACACTTACCCAGCCCCATATTTCCCTCCCAAACCTACTTGTAGAATTAGATCGCTACAGCACACTATCAGGCTACAAAATTAACAACTCTAAGATGGAAGCCCTCCCCCTCAATATGACCCCTCAGACACAGTCTGCCCTCTCCCAATCATTTAACTACTCATGGAAGACATCCACCTTAAAGTACCTTGGTGTCCACCTTACACCCTCCTACAAAACTCTATATAGGACCAACTTTCCTCAACTGTACACATCCATCAGAGCCTCCCTGGCCAAATTTAAAACTTTAAAGCTAGCCCTCTTTGGTCGCCTGGCGACCATTAAGATGGCGATCCTACCCAAGCTCCTCTACCTCTTCGAGACACTCCCTATACCTATCCCAGCTGCACATTTCAGGACCCTCCAAGGTGACTTAATAACATTTTTCTGGAACTACAAGAGGCACCGGATAGCTAAATCAATTTTATACGCCCCCCACGGCCAAGGCGGCCTCGCGTTTCCCAACATAGCCAAGTATTACCTAGCTGCCCTGTAGTGCCCAATTGCCTCCTGGTGTACCCTTCACGCATACAACAGGTGGACACAAATTGAAAAGCTGTGGCTGGCTCCTACCCACCCAAACTCCATGCTTTGGAGTACGGATGTGCCTCTTGGTGCGTCTCAACTACTAGGGCCAATGGCGCTCTTACAAAAGCTATGGCGACGTGCTAAATCGATGTACCCACTTACCTCCACTGCCTCCCTGGTCACCTCCTTTCTGTTTACTCCCAACGTCCTGGACAGCTTGACCTCGCAGATGTCCCATTTCTGGATGGATAGGGTCTTGTTTCGGTACAGTCAATTGGTGGATACCAGAACCAGAACTTTGAGGTCCTTCCAGGATCTGAAAGATACCTTTGATTTACCCAGACAGGCCTTCTTTAGTTATCTACAAATCCGCCACTTTGTACAGTCGAACCTGCAATTCTCCCCCTTAACCGAGTTTGAGAAAATCTGCTTAGAGGGTTCGTCCCCTAAAGGTATGATATCACGCACCTATCAACTCCTGATCACAGATCTGTCACCAACTGGACCTCGGCATGCCTATATGCATAAGTGGGAGCAGGCCTTGGGCAAGGATATACCCTTGAAGACATGGCAACTTATCTGTTTGCAGGCCTCTAAGAGTTCTGTCTGTACGTTATACAAAGAAAATCAATACAAGATCCTACTTCACTGGTACCAAACTCCTGACCTGCTTCATTCTATATAGCCCTCTGCCGATCGCCGTTGTTGGCACTGTTGTAAAGAGGTGGGGACGATGTATCATACCTATTGGACCTGCCCACTGATCGTCCCCTACTGGTGGACAGTACACTCTCTTCTCCACTCCATCTTTGGGTCCTGGGTGCCATTCGACCCTAAAATGTTCCTCTTAGGCCTCCCACCTCCTTCCTTTTCCAAATCCTCTAAAAAAACTCTTGGCCCAACTGCTATAATGGCTGGGAGATGCTTGATGGCCCTGAAATGGAAAAGGAGGGAACCTCCCTCTTTGTTTGAGTTGCACTCCAGGATCAGAGACATCAAGCGGATGGAATATCTGACAGTTTCTCTAAACAATACCCTCGATACTCACAACTAAGTATGGGAGCTGTGGGATATGCTGGAAGCCCCCAATATCAGCTGACATATTGCCAATGTCCCCGGGCAGTGCAGAGGCCTAGGGCTGGGTGGTTATCCTCTTCTCTCCTACCCTCCATCTCCCTCTAACCATTCCTTCTTTCCTTACCCCCATTCTCTCTAGACCCCTTGGCTCCAGCTAACCTTTCTACCCTTTTTTCTCTCCCCTGACCTCCCCTCTCCCCTTTCTCTCTACTGACACACACTTGAACAAGTTCAAAGTTAGTGGTAATACAGAAACACTGAATCATACTCCATTGCTAGGTTGCTGATATGCATTGTTTTTTGTCTATAGGTTTTACATGCCTCAACCTTGTTTTTCTATGGGCAACAATGTGTGTGGATAGTTCGCCTGATGTATGCCACCTATCACCATGCGTGCCTTCTCTTTTTTCTGTTTGTCGTTTTCTGTTGGAACATATGGAAATTCAATAAAAATTGTCAGTTTTCAAAAAAAAAAAAATTTCCGTGGAAAAATGTGTGTTGTCGGTTGCTCGGAAGCAAGGACGAGCCAGAAGCAGTCGGTCTTGTAAACTAGCGCTCGTAATGGAGAATTAACATGCGTGAGGTGGCAAATTATGAAATCTCGAAATGCAGCGCACATTCTCTTCTTCTTTAACCTCTTGCTCACTGGGCACTTAAAACCCCCTCCTGCCCAGACCAATTTTCAGCTTTCAGCGCTCTCACACTTTGAATGACAATTACTCAGTCATGCAACACTGCACCCAAATGAAGTTTTTGTCCTTTTTTTCATACAAATAGAGCTTTCATTTGGTGGTATTTAATCACCACTGGGTTTTTTATTTTTTGCACTATAAATGAAAAAAGAACGAAAATTTTGAAAAAAAAAAACATTTTTCTTCGTTTCTGTGATAAAATTTTGCAAATTAGCAATTTTTCTTCATAAATGTTGACCACAATTTATACTGCTACATTTCTTTGGTAAAAATAACCCAAATTAGTAGATATTATGTGGTCTGTGTGAAACTTATAGAGTCTACAAGCTGTGGTGCCAATCATAAAAAAATTGATCATATCAGATGTACCAGCGGCCTCATCTCATTTCTTGAGACCCTAACAAGCCAGGAAAGTACAAATGCCCCCAAATGTCCCCTTTTTGGAAAGTAGACATTCCAAGGTATTTAGTAAGCGGCATGGCGAGTTATTTGAAGTTGTCATTTTTTCCCACAATTCTTTGCAAAATTAAGATTTTATTTTATTTGTTATTTTTTTTTTCACAAATTTTCATTGTAATAGCTTATTTCTCTCTCACATGGAATGTGCATACCACAAATGACACTGCAAAATACATTCTGCTACTCCTCCACAGTATTACGATACCACATGTGTAGGACTTTTTCACTGCCTGGCCACATACAGAAGCCCAATATTGAAG
This sequence comes from Aquarana catesbeiana, assembly GCF_042186555.1. Lineage (NCBI taxonomy): Eukaryota > Metazoa > Chordata > Amphibia > Anura > Ranidae > Aquarana > Aquarana catesbeiana. The sequence continues at coordinate 151,780,386 of NC_133330.1, forward strand.
TAGCACCTTCAGGTGTTCAAGGAGCATAAAATACACATCTCATTTCTCAACCACCTATTACACTTTTGAAGTCCCTGGAGCACAAGGACAATGCAAATGTCCACAAAATGACCCCATTTTGGAAAGCTAACACCCCGACGTATAATCTATGAGGCATAATGAGTCTTTTGAACGGTTCATTTTTTTCCAGACGTTTTTGTAAAATGTGGAAAAAAAAAATGAAAACGCATTTTATTTACACAAAGTTGTCCGTTTATAAGATATTTCCAACACATAGCATTTACATAGCAAAAAATGACACCCCAAAATACATTCTTCCACTCCTTCTGAGTATGGCAATACCACATGTGTGAGACTTTTACACAGCCTGGCCACATACAGAGATCCAACATGCAAGGAACACCGTCAGGTGTTCCAGGGACACATAGCATGCACATACCAAGAATTACACTCCAAAATACATTATGCTGAGCAAAGGGTAAACTAATGAAAAAAAAAAGTGCATTCTATGCATCCAAAAATAACAAATCAAATCATTATTATTCAACCAAAAAAATTAAAAAAGCCTGCTTCTTCATATAGGGGGTCAACAATGCCAAGAGTTGGTGAAATGCATGGGTCCGTCTTTTGGAGATAATTCCAAAAATCATCTGGATTATTCTCCTGGAGCTCCCGCAACAAAGGCATATGAAACAATTGGTCACAATTAATAAAGCAACCAATTTTTGGTCCAAGAAATCCTCCTCCTGTTCCTGGACTGGACTTGGCTCAAAGCAATAACTCCAAGGCCAATAATAAATAATACGTTATCTCTCTGATTCTGCAACATGTCTGGTTGATGAACGGCCGTTCAGAAACAAACTGAAAAGCATGAAATGAAAAGCGCGAAGTGAAAAGCGCTAAATAAAAAGCGCAAAATGAAAAGCACAAACTGAAAAGCACGAACTGAAAAGCGCTAAATGAAAAGCATGAATCAACACTTACCAAACTTCTACTAACACGAAATTAGCAGAAGGAGCCCGAAGGTGGCGCTAAAGAGCTGAAAAACCACGTAGTACGTCACTACGTTCGTGTTTGTTGGCCGATAATTCCTTGCTGTTTGTATGCAAGACAAAATCCAGGCACACGCCTTTGGACAACAGTCTGAGGTTTTGTCTGTGGAAAATCCAATCGTGTGTTTGAGGCTTTAAAGTAACTCCACTTATGTGGGGAAAAAATACAAAATAAAGAAAAAGTAATATAGTGTATACAATTGTGACACAAGTCATATTGTTATTGAATATTATTAAAAATTACCTTTTCTTTTCAATCTGCAGCCGCTGTAATTTTCTGAGAACGCATTGCAATATGGCTACCTGGAGTTTTCTGTACACATAGTGTGTAGTGACCACTCCCCAGAAACACAATTTCCTGCTTGTGTGACTGGCTCACCAATTTTCCCAGAAGTCTGCCTAAGATACGAGTCAGATTACAGGCATCCCCTGCAATAAAAATGTAATTTTTGGTGAGACACTCCCAGTAGGAACACGTCTAAAGGGATGCAGGCCCAGCAGATTTCCTCATTAGTGACAGCTGGCGGATGTTCCGGCTGGTGGCTCAGGTCTCTGGGTGGGATGGGAGACCTGGGCGGAGCGGTGGGAGGATGGAGACGTCCCCTCCCACTCCTTATAATAACAGCCGATGCTGTTCATCCATGGCAGCCAGTGACAATAGACGGGACATGCAAAAGGTGTCAGTCACTCAGGTGTGAGCAGATCCCACATTTTTGGACAGATTGTGCCACGGTCAGGGAAGTGGAGAGCTGGACTGGAGCTGCTATGAGGGAGACATAGAGTGAGATGGGGAGACAGCTGACAATAGAAAGCATGGCCCATACTTTGCATTATCTGCTGTCCTCGGGGACAGATCCGATCCAGAAATCCCACTGTATGGCGATCTCTGGATCGGATCTTTCCCTGGGGACAGCAGACAATGGCATCATTGGCATTGATGATTTGATTCAGGTTTTGGAACTGACCTGCTGACAAGACGTGTTGTTTGCTGGACAGCGGATGGGATCTTATGGCCGCAGGGAAGGTGGCAAGATGCTGCTGTGACCTGCTGCTTGCTGTAAGGATCTGATGGCTGCAAAATGTGGATGTGGGTCAATGTTTGTCTACACCTGGGCTGCAGACGCCCCCCCCCCTTTATCAGACCAGCTCAGCTACTATAGGTGGGTGGTGGTCACACAGCAATATACAGCACATACCTGGATTCTGCACCCTGTATATAGCACACGCCTGGATTCTGCACCCTGTATATAGCAAATGCCTCGATTCTGCACCCTGTATATAGCACACGCCTGGATTCTGCACCCTGTATATAGCACACGCCTGGATTCTGCACCCTGTATATAGCACACGCCTGGATTCTGCACCCTGTATATAGCACACGCCTGGATTCTGCACCCTGTATATAGCACGCCTGGATACTGCACCCTGTATATAGCACGCCTGGATTCTGCACCCTGTATATAGCACCCTGTATGTAGCACAGGCCTGTGATTGTGGAACCTGTATATAGCACATGCCTGGATTCTGCACCCTATATATAGCACACACCTGGATTCTGCACCCTGTATATAGCACACGCCTGGATTCTGCACCCTGTATATAGCACACGCCTGGATTCTGCAACCCCCCCCGCCTCCCTTATCAGGTCAGCTACACTATGCACTGTCAGACCAGCACAGGGTGGCAGGGCAGACACAAACACTCCTCCAGCCTCTTCTCACAACCCACACACCCCCTATCACCAGCTCACCTGGGGCTCTCAGATTCAGCTAGGGAGGTCCAGACTCCGGAAGACTGTGTGGACACAATGTGTAACAGCAGCCGCCCCGGTGGAGAATGATGACACTCAGCTCGGCTTGGCTGCGCAGCAGTAGTCGGTGCAGCTAGCAGGAGGAAAACAGTAACCAGACCAGGCTAGTGCGGCCGCAGCGCTGGGGGTGTTCCGGCTGACAAAAAACTACCAAAGGGAGAAGCCAGGGATGCCCTCGGGAAGGTGTCAGACAGTGTCACCCATCCCGGGTGCGGAGCGCACCCCCATTGCAATGCCACTCGGCCACTGACACCCCCCAATGTGGGACACCTGGGGGAAACCGCCCCGCCCCCCCTTGGTACGCCCCTGCCAGTCAGGTAAAGGATGCCATGCAGTGCTTCAGCTGGTCTGTCTAGGGGACAGGGGCCACATCGAAGTAGAGATTTTTTTCAGCTCTGCAGGGGCAGGCCCAGAGGTGGTCCACACCATGGAAGCTTGAGCCAGGAATGGTGGTGTGCGATAATGGCACTAACCTTCTGTCTGCCCTTCGACAGGGAAATTTGACACATGTGCTATGCCTGGCACATGTCCGCAATTTGGTGGTGCAGCATTTCTTAAACAGGTACCCAGATTTGCAAGATCTTCTAAGCAGGCCAGAAGAGTCCATGGAGCGCACGCCAGACGCTATGATGATAGCCTCATTTCTGGGTTGACGCTGTGTTGGGCTACACTGTACATTGGCTTGGTAATTAAGATTCATCACTTTTTCCACATATATGTGCAATGACTGGACTCGGACTCGGACTCGTGCCCCAGATGATGTCTATGAGGACAAAACGCGTCAGTTTGGACTGAGCTTGTTCCATGTCATTGTGCTTGTTTGATGTTCTATGTGATCACAGTTATGGAGATGTCCTATTGATATGCTTGTTGCTTCAGAATTTTCTACCTTTTAAATAAAGGTGTCCGTTTATGAAACTGTGAACACCCTGGCAGAGATTATAATTACTTGGCCATTTTTCATAGAGTATGCATGATAACAAAAAACTTTTCTTTCACTCATGGTTAGTGTTTGGCTGAAGCCATTTATTATCAATCAACTGTGTTTACTCTTTTTAAATCATAATCACAACAGAAACTACCCAAATGACCCTGATCAAAAGTTTACATACTCTGGTGATTTTGGCCTGATAACATGCACACAAGTTGATCTGTTTGCTTGTGATTAGTGAGTTTGTATAAAAAGTTCAATGAGTTTCTGGACTCCTGACAGACCCTTGCATCTTTCATCCAGTGCTTCACTGACGTTTCTGAATTCTGAGTCATGGGGAAAGCAGAATTGTCAAAGGATCTGCGGGAAAAATTAGTTGAACTGTATAAAACAGGAAAGGGATATAAAAAGATATCCAGGGAATTGAGAATGCCAATCAGCAGTGTTCAAACTGTAATCAAGAAGTGGAAAATGAGGGGTTCTGTTGAAACCAAACCACGGTCAGGTAGACTAACTAAAATTTCAGCCACAACTGCCAGATAGTGTTCAGGATGCAAAGAAAAACCCACAAATAACTTCAGGTGAAATACAGGACTCTCTGATAACATGTGGTGTGGCTGTTTCATATATATATACACATACACACACATATACACATATATATGTGTGTGTGTGTGTATATACATACATACATATACATATACACACACACACATATATATATATATATATATATATATATATATATATATATATATATATATGTATATGTATATATATATGCATGAAAATTGGGTGCAAATAGTGCATGCGTGTTATACGCCA